>NC_056745.1:468229272-468231772 GCF_019279795.1 Protopterus annectens | reverse complement strand
TTGTACCATCTCTTCATTGTACCCTCTCTCTATTAGTTCATTCACTGTCTTAGATTTACAGCTTATATAATCATCATCATCAACATTAAGCCTAGAAGCTCTCAAAAATTGATTCTTAGCTACGCTCCTAAAAACATACTTCGGATGCATACTTTGTCTGCTTAATAAATGATTTGCATGACAAGGTTTTCTATACAGGCTACTTTTCAATAAACCATCTGAGTTCCTACTTACAGTCACATCTAAAAAATTAATATGAGTATATGAAAAACTCAACGTGAAAGACAGAAAAGTAGTAGAGTTATTGATATAACTCACAAACTCATTCAACTGCTGTTCACTACCACTCCATAACAAAAAAAGGTCATCCACAAACCTTTTATAAAAAATAATGTTAGTGGAAAATGGACCATCGATTATGTTATCTGTTTCCCAAACACTCATAACTATATTTGCATAACTATTTGAGCAAGAACTGCCCATGGCAACACCATTTCTCTGCCAATATATTCTCTCATTAAAAACAAAAATGTTGTTATGCAAAACTAAACTCAACAGTGTTTGTATCACATATAATTCATCCTCTCTGTATTCACTGGACTTTTCCAAAAATTGCATCACTAAATCAATACCTATGTCATTCGGTATCTTGGTAAATAAAGAAACAACATCCAATGTTACAAACATATAAACACATGAACTTGAAAGACTTTTAGCAAAATCATACAACTCAGATAAAAATTGTTCAGTGTCTCTTAAAATAACATTTGACTTGTCTACTAAAGGTCTAATACGTTTCTCAATGTAAATAGACATTGGTTCTGTGCACCAATTACTGCCTGAGACAATAGGTCTCATAGGTGGTTTTATCATATTCTTATGAATTTTAGGAAGCCCGTTTATTATCGGTACAGTAGGGTGAGAAATAAATAAATATTTAACTAAATCATGGTCTACAACAGTAGTTAATTCCAACCATTCTATGGTATTATGAACAGCCTTAATCATAGAATCTACACGTGTGGAATGAATAATTTCACAAAAGCTCCTATCTGATAACATTGCATCCATAGCTATATCATAATCTATTTTATCCATTAACACAATCTGTCCTCCCTTGTCTGCCGGACGAATAACCAGATTGGGATTCTTTTGCATTGATATTAAGGCTTCGTATTCCTGCTTAGTCAAGTTGTAACTTCTATTACCTTTCTTACTTAACTGCTCTTCATTATAAACTTCATACACACTAGATATGCATAACTGCTCAAAAGCATTAACTAGCGGATCTAGTTTGGGTACAAACACACTTGTTTTTTTGAACTCATTCATACCTGAATCTTGAACTCCATTAAACATGCATTTAAGCATAATATTACGCGTAAACATTTTAATGTCAAAAACAATATCAGTTACTTGTGTATCTGTAGTGGGTATAAAAGACAACCCCTTACTTAACACATTCGTTTCATAAGTATTCAAATCATAAGTGGACAAATTATATATTAATGTCTCACATTCTGAAACGCCCTCTTTATCGTTAAAGGGCTCACATGTCCTTCTCCCACTTTCCGTTTGTGCCTTGTTACACTTCTTCCTCTCTGTTGCACAACTTGCGAGCTTCCCCTCACTCGACTTATAGATCTCACTCTTACAGGGAGCGGAAAAGTTTGACCTTTCTTGTTTAAATCACTCGCATTACAGTTATTACCAGCTGCATGCTCAGTTAACACATCATTATGTTCATTTGGAGACGCTAAAGATGAAAAAATAGCGTCCTCAGATCTATGCACATCAGCCATTGTAGTTAACACTTTTCTGTTCGTTTTAACTACATTGTCAACAGAAACTGGTGTATTTAAAGCAGTATCTAATAGCGCTTCAGTCAATTTATTGGTACTTACAAAAGATGAAGAGTTCATAGTTGTAACATCACTCGTAGCTTCCATACGTTCTTCAACTCGCTTCTGATGCATCACGTTACGCTGTTGTGTATGCATACTTTGTGATTGGTCTATATTATCACGTGGCCAAGTAAAAATGTTACCATTTGAAAAATCTTTACGATCACGAATTACTTTATTCATTTTAGTTTGTAACAACTTTCTGCCATAAGCAGAAACATTATCTAATGTATCAATCAATGGTTTACTCAGAACTATCGAGCGATACTTGGAGCAAAGAGTCAAATATTTAGTTTTAATTATATTTAGTATTTCAGCTTCATTCCTAGTCGCTGAAGAAATTAACAATCTCAGGTAACCCATACTAGTAGATATATTCAACTGTTGCCATTCAGACAATAAAACTGGATCACAGTCAGTCTGTGCTGGCATTTTCATTACCCTCAGTCCACGAGGTACAATCTGCTCCACCAGACATAACTGCAAATGAAACCTTTCATATTGTACCCTCTTTAATTTACACAAGTCTCTCTCCAACATTAACAAATCACTCTTCAGTGCTAAAAAATCAAGAGAAACTTCTTTATCGCCCACAA
>NC_056745.1:468219272-468224272 GCF_019279795.1 Protopterus annectens | reverse complement strand
CACGATCCATGCATTCTTGTAGGTGCCCGTAGAATGCATTACTAAAGGATTTTGCAGCTTGGACAGCATTATCCTTTAGCATGGGGGCTTTGAAACTTTCCACCTTGGTCTTAAGTAACGTGAAGTTTGCTTTTGAAAAGTTTTTCATGGTGCTTTGCTTGTCCGGGGGTGGGGGCAGAATGTGGATATCCAAAGTGATTTGTATATGTTCAGAGCTAACCAGCAAGGGGCTGACCTCCGGTGTGGAACACTGGTTGCCCTTGTTGGTGATGACCAGGTCCAATATGTTGTCACCTCAGGTGGGAGTGTTTACCAGTTGTTCCAGGGCATTTGAGTTTATGAATTCTAGGAAATGTTGGGCAAGGGAGTTAGTATTTGAGTAGTTCTCCCAGTTAATGTTTGGGTAGTTGAAGTCACCCAATATTAGGGTGTTTGGTAGGACCTTTATGTTAATCAGTGTTTCCAGAAGTGCGGAATGGGGGTCCTGGGACATGGTGGGTGATCTGTAGTAAGCTACAATTTGAATAGCAGTTTTGCCCGTTGTTAGTTGCATGTGGATAATCTCTGAAGCATCTTGCTGTGCCACTAACCTGGAGGTGTGGGTATCCTTGATGAATATGGATACTCCCCCACCTTTTGTATTTCGGTACGGGTTCTGTGGCTGAAATGTATGGTATGAGTTGTAGCCTGGTAGTGCTGGGGTGCTCTCTGGAGCCTTAAATCAGGTTTCTGTTACTTCACATATATCGATTTTCTCCATACTGAGGAGTGCCTCGAGTGCGTGCATTTTGAGGTTTAGACTTTTGGCACTGAGTAGTATTACCCTCAGATTTTTGTTACTTGTGCTATTTACGGTGGTGGGTTTGTCTTTTGAGATTTGCCTAAAAAAGGCACTATGGGGGTGGCAAAAGCCTTGGCCAGTATTCAAAAGCCTAAGGGTGACAGGTGCAAGCCATCTCTAGCAAAGCAGTGTGGTTTGTCGAGCATGTCATCCCAGGCAGACAAACACTGGATCCCCTTTGAATGACACCAGAAACTTAGCCAATTGTTGAAATCGATATTTTTTTTATTTATACCGTGGTATCATTCTTGGTGAGGGCAGGATGCTACTCAGAGTCAGGGTCATACCGGCCTGGGCTATGTGATCAGAGAGCTCTTCCATGTCTCTTTTCATGTAGTCCATGGAGGTATGGCTCAGGTCATTCACACTAACATGGACAATGACAGAGTCATATTTGTACTTGTTCTGGAGTGACCTGAGTGCTTGTGTTATGCGGCGGATCCTGGCACCCGACAGGCAGCTAACAGTAATCTTCTTTTTATTCAGCCTAGTGAGTGGGACATCAGTGTGCCTGACTATAGAGTCACCTATTACTAGTATGTTGGATATGTTATTTGCCTTGAGGGCTGTGATTGCATGGCACACTGGTTTTGTGAAGTATGTGTTTCATGGTCTGTGTTGAGGGGTGGAGGTTGCTTGGATGTCTGCTTTGGAGGGCTCTGTTGCTTTTGCAGATTTTTATTTAGAACTTCCGAGTATGTTTTTGTCTGTTTTTTGCCGGTGCTGGTTTAATGGGTCTATGTGAGACTGGTGGTGTGATGCCACTATTTCCCTTCTCCTCTTGACTGTCTGATCCAGTCTTGGGTTGAGAGAGTCTCCAGTCTGGCTGTGTAATTGCATCTCTCGCATGTATTAGTGTTTGGTGATAGGAGTAGTGGGTTGTCTGTGTACATGAGACAGTTGTAACATTGCCTCAAAATGCCCAGATTCACCAGTTGGACTGGAGAGTACACCTGAAACTGCCCTTTGGACATGCCTGGATAGGTACAGTAAATTGTTTTACTGAATGGCTGGTAAGGTCAAATAGAGAGCCTTGTCCTTCTGTAGTGCTAGGGTTTATAAGTGCTTGCTATGAGTTTTGAGCTGGTGCCAGGCTGAGAAATGAATGGCTTGAGTGCTTAAGTTGAAAGTTTGTCTAGTTTCAGGGGAAAATTGAAGAGGAGACATTGCGGAGCCGGAAATAGTTATACTCTAGCTAACCAGCGCTGCCCATCTCGCAAAACTGGGCAAATATGGTTTTTATAGCAGGGAAATGAAAGAGATAGAAATTAGCCCAAAATGGCCAATAAACTACTACTTTCTGGGCTGAAACCACTCCTCCAGGGACAGATAGGCTGCTCAAAGCTTCCCTCTCTCACAGGTGAACAGAGAAACTTCCTTCTATCCAAGTAAGGTATGGGCAAACACAGAGATTTGTAACACAGCCTTGAATTTAGCACTAACCTGAAAACTGGACTATAAGCCATGGTGGTACAGCAGTAGCATTGTTGCCTCACAGAAAGAGGTTCTCCAGTTCAATTCTCGACTGGAGTCCCTTCTATGTGGAGTCTGCATGTTCTCCCCGCAGTCGAGTGGCCTCCGAAAGACATGCGTGAATGGGTGTGCCTTCGCTGAAAGTTGGGCATTGGCTGGCAACTCGTCACCATAAAAAAAATCGACTACCAATCATTAGCAGACCAGAGTTCCACTGTGGTGACCCCTAACTGGGAAAAGCTGAAAAGACAAATAACAACTACCTTAGAAAGGCGGGAAACAAGTATATATATATTTTTTTTCAGAAAATAAAGCAGATACAATAAAAAAAACACTTTAAATGCACATAAAAAGATGCTTATTGTTATATATCTCAGTTCAGAGTTGTAGTCAATGCCCCTAGTAATAAAGTAACTGAGCCCTGTTCCAGAAGTCTTAGGTACATAGGTAGGTACTAGGCTATCTGCCTGAAGGCATTTATAAGCCTAGCCAGAATGTGTTGGCTTTCGCTGCCCCCTTAGATTAGTTCCATGTGCCTCTGTCCAGCAGAGCCACTGAAGTGATCCCTAGGGTAAACTTTGTTTCCCATCCACTCATCAAGGTTTCTCTTGAAGAGTGTTAGTGAGGAGCTCTGCCTAATGTAGACTGGAATCTTGTTTCAAAGCATGGGAATTCTCTGTGACAGGCATCTATCCCTCCAGCATGTCCTATTTATTGTTGTGGTGAGGTTTAGATCCCTAGAGCATGTGGCTCAAGGGGATAAGCTTTTCTTTAGGTGGAGCATGTCCATCAGTTTTGGGTTGGACATGGCCTTGTATGTCAGGCAGAGATCATCTCTGAGTAGGCAGTATGCAACCGATTACAGCCTGAGTTTCTTCAGTCGAGCTGCATAGGGCATCTGTTTGAAGCCAGTGATCCTCTTGGTGAGGTACTTCTGTGGTCTTTCCAGCTGTTGCAGGTGTCTTGTAAGATACATCTGAAATGGGGCGTTGTACTCTATGATGGGTCTGATGAGCGATGAGTAGAGGGGCACAATGACCTCTTTTGATCTGGATGCAAACCTTTTTGTGATAAGGTGGGCCATGTAGAAGGATTTTCTAACCACTTTGGCAATGTGATTATCAAAGGAGAGTTTACTATCTACTTGGGTTCCCAGATCCCTTATTATGTCTTTCATATTGAGGGGACTACCACCTATGTGGTAGTTTGTGGGTACTTTGTTTTTTTCTAAAGTGGATGACTATGCACTTTTTGGCATTTAGCTTGAGGCCATGATTTTGACATTAGGTATCTGTCTCAGTGAGACCCTTTTGGAGGATGTCTGTGTCAGCCAGAGAGTCAATTATAGCCCCTAGTTTCCAGTCATCTGTGAACTTGGTCAACCATAGTCCTCCTGTGCTTGCCTGTACCTCTGAGAAGTATATGCCGAACAGGAGGGGTCTTAGGAATGAGCGCTGGGGAATGCCACTTGTAACCAGTTTAGAGTCAGACCTAGCTCTCGCAACTCTTACCATGTGTGTTCTTTCCATGAGCCAGTTGGCAACCCATCTTGTGATGTAGGGGTTATGTTCAGGCTGGTGAGCTTGTCTATAATACCAGAATGGGGAATGGTGTCAAAGGCCTTTGCGAGGTCTAGGTAGGCTGTGTGTACCACCTTTCCCTCGTCTATAGCCTTGGTAACTGTCTCAAAGAAGTCCACCAAGTTTAGGAGGCATGATCTGCCCTTAACAAAGCTGAACTGGGTAGGGTCCAGTGTTTGGAGGTTCCCAATGTCTCTGTTAATGAGTTCCATGATGATGTGCTCCATAGCCTTGCAGACCAAGCTAGTCAGGCTTATAGGGCAATAGTTCCTGGGGTCTGCTGTGGCTCCACCTTTGTGGAGCATAATAACCATTGCTGTGCGCCACTCTATGGGTACATAACCTGTAGAGAGGCTGAGTTTGAACAGTGTGTTTAGGTGATGGGTTAGTTCATCTTTGAGCTGGTGTAGGACGCAGCCTGGAACACCATCCAGTCCCACTGATGCTGTGTTTTTGGCTTTGGAGAGGGCTGTTTTAACCTGTCTGTGATTTCAGGATCTCTACATTCTTCTGGTATGGTTATGGGCCCTTTTGGGGGTGAAGTTTGCTCTGAACCTGTCTGCCAGTATGTTGGCAATATCGGTCGGTTCAGTGTATTTTGTACCATTCTGCATTAACTCTAAGCAGATCTGAGCATTGCCACTTAGATTCTTGACATAGCTAAAGAATGCCTTGTGGTTATCTTTGGAGTCCTTGGCAATTTTTCTTTCAAAACTCACCTTGGTGATTTTATGAGGGATCGTAGTTTCTTGCTGATACTGATCAGGGATGTCTTCCCTTCTTGGGATTTTACTCTTGTCTGTACTAGTTTCCTCCTTCTATTGTATAACTTGTTTATGGCAGGAGTTCACCAGACTGGTTTCCTTTTCTTGGAGGAGTGAGTCTTGGTTTTGCTTGGGATAGCATGATCCATGCATTCTTGTAGGTGCCCGTAGAATGCATTAGTAAAGGATTTTGCAACTTGGACAATGTTATCCTTTAGCATGGGGGCTTTGAAACTTTCCACCTTGGTCTTAATTAAGATGAAGTTTGCTTTTGAAAAATTTTTCACTCTGGTTTCCTTGTCCGGGGGTGGGAGCGGTATGTGGCTATCCAAAGTGAAAATT
>NC_056745.1:468131772-468214272 GCF_019279795.1 Protopterus annectens | reverse complement strand
TATTGGTTTACTGTAGTACAGTATGTTTTATTGTTTCATTGTTATACACCTCTATTAGTTGTTTAAGTTAACACATGATAATTGTATTATATTTGTACAGTGAATCTGCAATGCAACGTCATTCTGAAGAAGTTCAAGTATCTTAATTGAATGAAAGCACTTAAGCATCTATTCAGTGTCCGTGTCATTTTTTATTCTACTGTATTTTATATTTTTACAGTATATATTTATATGGTGAATTTTACACTTAGCCTTTTATTTGCCATTTGAAGTTCTACAGTATATATTGCTTTTTTCTTCATTTTTTATGGTTTACTTTACACACACACACACACATATATATATATATATATATATATATATATATATATATATATATATATATATATAAATGTATGTCTATATATATGTGTGTGTGTGTGTGTATATATATATATATATATATATATATATATAGCTGTGTGTATATATATATATATATATATATATATATATGTGTGTGTGTGTGTGTGTGTGTGTGTGTGTGTATATATATATATATATATATATATATATATATATATATATATATATATCTGTGTGTAGTATATATACATATATATATATATATATCTGTATCTCGTGTAAGAGCCATTTTAGCTGCAGAAATGTACTCAGTTGACAACTGAGTACGTTTCTGCAAACACGGCAATGGAGCCATGTCAGCTCCAAATAAAGGGTGCACATGTGATAGGCAGCATGCCAATGGCCAAATATGTGGCCATTGGCAAGGTGACCCCATGCAAATATATTAAAAATATAAATTTTTTTTTTCGGCGATTGCTGATGTTTAAACCCAGCGCAGCCCCGCGCAAATGGGCTGCGCTGCATAGAACATAAAAACGAAGGTTTGAAACCCACAAATGTAGGTTTTATGCAATACATGGAATGTCAATGGAGAGACCAGCAGAGCAAAACCAACATGGCCACCATGTAGTGGTTGCTAAGGGGGGAAGCTGAGTCTAAGAGATGTAACTAAGCATTAGTAGGCAATCTGATGCAAATGAGTGTAAGGATACTGAATTCCACTGTCACATAGCAAATGAGCACATTCTGAGTAGTGTAAGAGTTACATACGGGGGAGGAACAGAGTAGGAGATAGGTGACATCACAGGGGGGAATGGTAGAAAGAGATGCAGTTCATTGGAGGTTAGAGTTACATGACAGATGTCAGACAGATATCAAGGAAAGAGGCGTGCCACAAAGTAAACATGAGAAAGTCAAGAAATGGAAGGTGTACACTGTTGCCTACACCAAAGTTTCTTGCTGGGCGTATGCGACGCGTGCGCCACGCAGCGCAGTAAGGCAGTGTGCGCGTGTAAGGCAGTGTGCGCGTGTAAGGCAGACTCAGCATGTGGGAGTGTGTTGGGAGATGTTTAACACCGTGTGCGCGGGCGTGCACGTGTTTAAAACCAAATAAGCAGATTCTGAACTGTGTAAGTATGTGTGCGTGTAAGCCACTGTGAGCGTGTTTCTGCTGGTTTGCACACGGCTCCACCCTGAGGAAACAGAAAGGAAAAAGGAAGCAACAGATGTAGTAGGAAGTTAGCAGGGAATACTGTTGGAGCTAGCAGGTGAAAACAATTAGATGCAGGCAATTACACAGGCAGAATACTAGGCCAGCCCAGCACTTAAAACTCTGCAAACAGCAGTGCAGAATGTTTCTCTCAAGAGACACTGCAAGACAGGAGTTAAGTTATCAGAAGTCAAAACTGAAAAAGCTGAACTCAGAGCAGAAATGTTAGGGGCTGCCATAGCTGTCATAATGAGACATAGGCGACTTGCTGAGGGTGGTGACAATGCAGATGGTGCCAGACAACCCACAGTGAGGAGACGGAGAAGAGTGTACAGGCCCAGGGTCACCTACCACGGGTTACATGAGCTGGAGATAGTAGAGCTATAGAGTGGACAGAGACCTCCTGCAGCAAATAGTGGAGCTGTGCAGGCCACGCCTCACACACAGAACAAACAGAGGGGAACCCATCCCAGTGGAAACCAAGGTATGTGTTGGCCTAAGAATACTAGCAACAGGTACCTTCCAGAGACCAATTGGCGATATGATGGGGATATCACAGGCATCAGCTTCCAGGGTACTGCACCAGTTCCTGGATGCCATGTCAGCACATGTCGGTGATCATGTATACTTCCCCAATGCCTGTGAGGTATTGGCCAGCAACATGCGTCTCTTCCAGCAAATAGCGGAATACCCTGAGGTAGTGGGTGCAATAGACTGCACGCACATACGCATCAAAGCACCAGCCGGTGAGCAGGGTAGGGCATACATCAACTGCAAGGGCTTCCCCTCCATCAACTGCCAGGTCGTGTGTGATGCTCAGGGCATAATAATGAATGTGTGTGCTGGCTGTCCTGGGAGCTACCACGATTCCCACATCTGGCATTTGACGCAGCTGTACCAGACATTTGCCAATGGGGACATCCCGCACGGACACCTAGTGGGGGATGCAGGGTATGCACTGGAGCCGTGGCTGATGACACCCATCAGAAACGCACACACACCTGAACAGGAACGCCATAATGAGGCACACGCACAAACACGTAATGTAATAGAGCGTGTGTTTGGGCTGCTCAAGTCACGGTTCCGGTGTCTGGACACATCTGGTGGAGCCTTGCAGTACACACCAACTACATGTACCCAAATTGTCATGGTATGTGCTATGCTACATAATATGATCTTGCAAAACAGCTGCAGCAGGACCAGCATAGGGCTGGGCCAAACAGCCCCCCACCATTGCCAAGGCCACCACAGGCACAGCGTGACTCGGAGGAGGAACAACCTGAGCCTGCCCCAGTAGGCAGAAGGAGGCGTGCCCAGTATGCCCTGGCCTTGGCAAAGAGGCAACGATAGCACATACATTGGCTCAGTAGGAACCTTGGGAATGATACCCTCTCTGACTCACTCATATAGTAACAGGGATGCCTAACGTGACACAACCTGCTCTCAAACATGTACAGGGAAGTGTAATATGCGCATCCGACAGAGGCAGCCCTGCAGCACCACTTGAGGCATGAATGCTATGTGTTAAGTAATGTAACACCAAGTACCATATGCACACCTGAGGACCCTGACTAACATCCTACCCTCAACAAGCAGCATGCCACAACATGACAACGAGATGATCAAGTGCAACAATTGACTGAAGTATCGCAGTTATTCAAAGGGGACCCAATGTGTGCCAGTCTGGGATGACATGCTGAGCATGACATGATGCACCACCTGCTAGGACTGGCGTGCACCTATCAGTGCAGGCCGTATGGATACTGGCAAAGGCTGTTGCCACGCACAGTGTGCCCTGAATAGGTAAGGCTCAAAACACAAACCTATCTCCATAGGTACCAGAAGGGATAAGAATAAGATAAGGGATAAGTTGAAACAGCAAGATGCATGCAGTCTAAGCTCACCCAGTATGGAGAATGTTGATAACTGTGCTGTAACAGAAAACTGAGGCAAGGCTCACAACAGCACCCTAACACTACCAGGTTACACCTCATACTGTGCTGTACAGCCTCAAAACTTGGAATAAGCTACAAAAGGAGGGTGACTAGCAAGAATAGTCAAGGATAACCACACCCCCATGTTGGTACCACCACAAAAAGCAGCATGGACTAGCCATGCTCAAGTAACAGTGGCTAAAACTGCCCCCCAGTTTATAGCCTGCTACAGACTACTGGCCCAACACCAGGAACTGCATCCGCCTATGCTGGAATACATGAATATATCAAGTCCTCCAAACCACATTATATTGGGCGACTGCAAATACCCAGACATATAGACTGGGAGCATTATACCAGCTGCAACAGTGTAGGACAAAAGTTCATCGAATCCACAAACCAAAAGGCCCAGGAACAACGTACCACCCGCACAAGAGGGGTAAGCATACTGGGTGTGATAATCAGCAACATGGGTACGGGATGTCAAGATGAGAAGTGTATTGCTCACTGGTAAAACCAGACCATATAGTAATCACACTGGATATACAAATCCTGACCACAGTCCCTGGCCGGAAAACCACAGTGGAAAACATGTGCTAAGCAATATTTGCACACCTCCAAACTGATGTGGAATCCATTAAAGGTCCTGCAGGTGCAAAATATGGGCCACACCTCAGAACCTGTAATACAGCCATTCCATGAACACTGCCAGGAATGCTTGGATTATGCAGTCCTAAATTAAAACAAGACACAGTGCCTAAATCTGGCATGGTGGACACCAGCCATAACCAAAACATGCAAGAGAATGAGGAAGCTACTACATGATAGAGCAAACATGAACAATGAAGTAACTACTGATCAGTAGTATGGCAATAAAATCTGTCCACACATGCAATCCACTAAGGCCAGCCACAACAAGTGGAATCTGTGAATCCTGAGGCAATGTTACACCTGCCTCAAGTACACAGACAACCCCCAACTCCACCCAAGAAATACAAATATATGTGAGAGATGCAACCATCCATCCAAACTGGAGGCTGAGCTCCCTCAACTCAGTACTCCCAAAACAAGTCAGTAGGAGAAGGTAACCACACACACCACAAACACATACCCACATAGACCTATCACAACTGCAAACCAAACACATAAACACAGAAATACATTCCCGGAGGCAGAAATCACAAACACAGCACACCAACAGAGGCCTCTAAAGCAGACACCCAATGAAACAGCCTCCAAACATAGCACATGCAACACATAGCACACAAAGCTGGTGTGCCAAACAGTCACAGGCCAGAAGGAGAAACAACATGCCTGATACAGTTGTAATAGGTGACTCCATAGTCAGACACACTGCTGTCCCGCACACCAGACTGAACAAGGGAAAGGGTACAGTAAGCTGCCTGTAGGCTGCCACAATATGCCACATAACAGAAATATGTAGGTCACTCCAAAGCAAGTAGAAATATGATGCAGTCATAGTCCATGCTGGTGTGAATGACCTGAGATGTACTGCCCTAGTCTACATGTAAAGAGACACAGATGAGCTATCCGATTATGTAGTCCAGGCCGGTATGACACTCACCGTTCGCAGCATCCTACCCTTACCAAGAATAATGCCACAGTACAAACACGGAATGATCAGTCATAGCAAGTAGCACACTTACTGGTGTCATTCCAAGGGGATCCAATGTCTGTCTGCTCGGGATGTCATGCTTGACAAGCCACGCAGCTGTCCTTGGGATGGCCTGCACCTGTTACCCCTGGGCGTCTGAATATTGGATAAGGCCTTTGCCACCTCCATAGAGCCTTTTGTAGGCAAGGCTGAAAAGACTGACCCACCACCCTAGAAAACATAAGTGGGAAGAAACATAAAGGAAATGCTGACCAATGCCAGATGTGTACACCCCAATATGCATGCTCCCGAGGCCATCCCCAGAATAGAGAACATCGATGTCTGTGCAGTGACAGAAACCTGCTGCAAGGCTCCTGACAGCACACCAGCACTACCAGGTTATACCTCGCACCATGTGTCATGGCCCCAAAACCTGGAACAAAACATAAAAGGAGGGTGAGTATCCATAGGCAGCACAGACACCCATACGTCCAGGTAACTGACAATGCACAAGGCAGTGGAGTTCACCCATGTGCAACTAACTGTAGGCAAGACTGCTGTGCAGTCTGTAGCATGCTACAGACCGCACTCTCACACACAATAACCCCCCCCCAACCGTCCTGAAGACACTGGACAGTATGAATGTCCCACCAAATACCAAACAAGGCACCACGAATTACCACATAGGTGGTAAACCATTATGTATGGAAGGAGTAACCAGGGACCTAGGGACACAAGTGGACAGTAACCTGTTATGTGACACCCACATTGCCAATGTGGCTAGGAAGACTGTCTACATTTGACACCGTATCAGGAAAGGAGTCACATCTATGGCAACAGAGGTCACTGTGCCCCTATACTTTTCTCTAATCACACCCATAATCTAGTACAATGCCTCATATGGGATCTACCTTACCTGACACCTGCAGCAGTTAGAAAGACCTCAAAGGTACCTCACCAAGAGGATAAAGTGTCTCAAATATATGTCATATGCTGCCTGGCTGTAGACACCCCAGCTGAATCCAGTCACATACTGCCCACACAGAGGCATTGCATGCCTGTTGTAGGAGGCCATGCCCAACACAGGAGTAATGGACATGCTCCACCCCAGAAAACACATATCCATTGGAGCTGCGAGAGTGAGAGATGTCAACCTCAACAAATAATGAAATAGGATGTGCCGGTGGGACAGATACATAATCCAGAGGCTCCCCACACCCTGGACCAGAATCCCACTCCATGTTAGGCAGAGCCCCTCACTGACACTGTTCAACAGGAATCTTGCCAAGTGGATGGATGATTGTAGAGTTACAGTGGGGATCTTCACTGTGTCATGTCCAGACAGAGGCACAGCAAAGCAAATCATAAATGGCCATAATATCCACATAGCAAGGGGTCTCAAAAGCCACACACACACTCTGGCTAGGCTAACAAATGCCCAGGGTGGATAGCCTAGTATGAACCTATGAACCTATGTAGATACAAATTGTACAGGACACTAAGGATAATCCCAAGGCTTACACAACTGATGGTAGGAGCCATGTTGGGAATTCACAGATATGCCCTGAATCACACAAATACCACAAACACACACACATATTGCCAACATACATCCTGACAGGTGCAGTGCAAACCCCCCCGCGCCCACAAAAGCAGAATAACTATCCCAGCAGTCCGCTGGCCACTGACATTGCAGATGCTGAGGTAACAGACAACATCTCCAAAGCAAAACACACAGCAGCAATGGTATGAGATGGTGTCCTGGGCTTAGTGCAACATGGACTCTAAGATGAATGGAATGCCAAACCACACTACTGCTCAATGTCAGCCTTACCACAGAATATGTACCCAAAGAGCAGTGTACAACAACAGTGGTCCTTCTCAACAAAGGTGTTGCCTGAATGGATACTGAACAGTACTACCCCAGAATCCTGAGAAGCCCAGTTTGCACAGCTATGGAAAGGATCAGCATGTACCACAGACATAAGGATGTTGGGGACCTACTGACACCGGACCCAACCCAGTGTGGCCTTCTCAAGTGCAGATCCTGCCCCTAACCATGTTTGACTCAATTGAAACAGTCATTAAGGTCATTGATGAGGGCAATGTGCTCCACACAGTGTATCTGGACCTTGCAAAGGCTTCTATACAATACCCTACATGTTCAGTATAGATAGGCTCACCAGCTTAAATATAAACCCACATGTCAGTAGAGGGGTTGCAAACCAGACCAAGGACAGAACAGACATGGTCAGACATGCTTCAGCCATGTCAGACTACAAACCAGATATAACTGGCATCCCACAAGGCTTTGTCCTGGTATCTCCCTCGTCTGGTATATATGTCCCATAGGTACAGGCAAACATGGAAGGACTGTGTCCTAACATTTTTGCAGAGGACTACAAACTGCTCACCACATATGATCCACCAGCTGACACATGCATCCCACAAAAGGGCCACATAGAAACAGACAACTGGTGCCATAGCCATGTCAGCAAGCTAAGTGCAGAAACGTGTATAGTCAATGGCCGTGGATATACAGTAAGTGCCCACCAATTACCACATAGGTGTTAACCCATTATGTAGTTAACATGTAATGAGAGACCTGGGGACACAGGGTGATAGATATCCTGCATTGGACAAACATGTGCTGTAGTGTTTACAGAAACATACCATATACCCACCTAATCATGAAGGCTGTCAGATCTACATAAGGGAGGTCATTGTGGCTCTGCAGTCATCCTGCATCAGTGGTACAATCGACTACAATAGCCCCTGTGGGATGTACCTCAGCAGACACCTCCATCAACTGTAAAGTCCCCAACAGTACCTCATCAGGAGTATCAAACAGCCTGCACAGATGCCATGTGTTGCCTGTGTTGCTGGCATCAATAAACATGCTGCACCTTGTACAATCTGAATGGCAGTGAGCTATGCACATGAGAGACCTGAACCCCAGCACTGACTTACATAGGACAAGCTGTACTGTGTGATCCATAACACAGAAGCCACTCCCACCCATGAGTGAACCCTCAGCACAGGCTACCCATAGAGTCACTTATCAATCTTCCTCAATAGGAATCCTGATGGGTGGACGGGAGATGGTAGGTTTATCCTGGGTATCACTGTCATGTCACAGGTAGACAGAGGCACAGTATACTAACCATGACATATGTCATGGCAAACTCCTCTTACAATGTGTGTTGAAGGACAAACACACTCTCCAACTTGCATTAGACATGGACTAGGGCACATCGCTAGTGTTTGCAATTGTACACCTATGTTGTGGAATACACTAACAATGTTGGACAAGCCTGGTGTAAGTAGTTCATATCTGAACAGAATGCAACATGGTCAGATGTACACAACTGGCCCCAACCAGGCTGTTGTGCCCACTATCGAAATGTAAAGCAGTGATAGCAGTAAAGCCCAGGATACTGTCCACCACAGTCAAAGTACTACCAGTACACTATACAGTACTACAGTGTTAGGTCAGTGTGAAAGGATGTTGACAACTGTATGCAAAGTATCCCATGCAAACACTGCAGGCACAGTATAATCCTGTTGTGTTCACACACAAAGCAGTTGTACAGTAACTACACAACATGACACACAACCCACAACCATAAACGGGTGATAGTTGTTGAAGTTCACACACATCCACAAATGTGGTGGGCTGCAGAGTCCAACATATGGAATGCTCACACTGGGCATGCTCACACACTTTGACAACATGCCATGGGAAGGCTGAACTGGGCATGCTCACACACTTAGGCCAAATCTCGGTTTAGCAGTTGGACACACATATCTGGTATTGTTATGTGTTATGCCAGGAACCAACCACATTACAGCAGTCTGCCCAGTGCACACAGTTAAATGACTACAGAGACATACGTGATATAGTGGATCCCTCCCATATGCAAACATCTTCCACAGATGCAGAAGTTGTTCATACAAACAGGGAATGCTATGGCAATAAAGATATGCAAACAGTCTATCAGCAACAACTAATGTGCATTTGACAATTAAACATAATGGTGTAGAGGTCAACACTAGGCTGTTTGCCCTAGGGAATGACAGCTTAGCCATAGTGTGCTTGGTGTCTGCCTCCCCACAGGATGCACATTTCCTTTTCTAAACACAGATGATGTCAGCACCATATAAGTACAGCAGGAGAAAAGAAACTTCCCAGTAATCTGAATAGTGTGCTCTGCTAATGTGTCATAACATAGTTAGGTAGGGGTTTCAAATCCTGCAAATGCTCAGTGTGTGTGTGTAAGTCTGTGTGAGGGAAATGTCCCTTTTGGCAAATAGGAAAAGACACTACAGGATGCACATTCCCTTGCTAAACACCGATAATGTCAGCACCCTATAAGTACAGCAGGAGAAAAGAAACCTCCCAGTAATGTGAATAGCGTGCTCTGCTAATGCGTCTGTTTCAAGTGTCATAACATAGTTAGGTAGGGGTTTGAATCCTGCAAATGGCAAGTGTTTGTGTGTGTGAGGGAAATGTCCCTTTTGGCAAATAGGATAAGACACTACAGGATGCACATTCCCTTTCTAAACACCGATGATGTCAGCACCCTATAAGTACAGCAGGAGAAAAGAAACCTCCCAGTAATGCGAATAGCGCTCTGCTAATGCGTCTGTCTCAAGTGTCATAACATAGTTAGGTAGGGGTTTGAATCCTGCGAATGGCAAGTGTGTGTGTTTGTCTGAGGGGGGTTTGTGTGTGTGAGGGAAATGTCCCTTTTGGCAAATAGGATAAGACACTACAGGATGCACATTCCCTTTCTAAACACCGATGATGTCAGCACCCTATAAGTACAGCAGGAGAAAAGAAACCTCCCAGTAATGCGAATAGCGCGCTCTGCTAATGCGTCCGTCTCAAGTGTCATAACATAGTTAGGTAGGGGTTTGAATCCTGCGAATGGCAAGTGTGTGTGTTTGTCTGAGGGGGTTTGTGTGTGTGAGAGAAATGTCCCTTTGGCAAATAGGATAAGACACTACAGGATGCACATTCCCTTTCTAAACACCGATGATGTCAGCACCCTATAAGTACAGCAGGAGAAAAGAAACCTCCCAGTAATGCGAATAGCATGCTCTGCTAATGCGTCCGTCTCAAGTGTCATAACATAGTTAGGTAGGGGTTTGAATCCTGCGAATGGCAAGTGTGTGTGTTTGTCTGAGGGGGTTAGTGTGTGTGAGGAAAATGTCCCCTTTAGCAAATAGGATAAGACACTACAGGATGCACATTCCCTTTCTAAACACCGATGATGTCAGCACCCTATAAGTACAGCAGGAGAAAAGAAACCTCCCAGTAATGCGAATAGCGCTCTGCTAATGCGTCCGTCTCAAGTGTCATAACATAGTTAGGTAGGGGTTTGAATCCTGTGAATGGCAAGTGTGTGTGTTTGTCTGAGGGGGGTTAGTGTGTGAGGAAAATGTCCCGTTTGGCAACTAGGTGAACAGACTACAGGATGCCCATTCCCTTTCTAAACACTGATGATGTCAGCACTCTATAAGTATAGCAGGGGAAGAGAAAACCCCCAGTAATGCAAATAGCGTGCTCTGCTAATGCGTCCGTCTCAAGTGTCATAACAGTCAGATAGGGGTTTGAATCCTGCAATTGGCAAGTGTGTGTTTTGGCTGAGGGGGTTAGTGTGTGTGAGGACAATGTCCCTTTGGCAACTAGGTGAACAGACTACAGGATGCACATTCCCCTTCTAAACACTGTTCAGCAGACGGCCATGGCTCTGGCACAAGTTGTCTGTTGCTATGATGCCCCTTTGGAAGATGCTTGTGTCAGCTGGAGAGTCGATTATGGTGGCCAGTTTGCAGTCATCTGCATATTTGGACAGCCACAGTCCATCCGTGTTGGCCTGTACCTCCAATAAATATATACCAAACAAGAGGGTCCCAGGACTGAGCCTTGTGGGACACAACCCGTAACTGTTATGGGGTCTGGCATGGCTCCAGCAATGCTAACCATGTGGGTTCTGTTCTTGAGCCACTGTGCAATCCATCTAGTGACATAGGGGCTTATATTTAAGCTGGTGAGCTTCCTAGAATGCCCAAGTGGGGTATTGTTGTGAAGGCATTTGCAAGGTCCAGGTAGGCTGTGTGAACCACCTTTCCCTCGGCAATGGCCTTGGTGACTGTATCAAAGAAATCAACCGGGTTACACCCGGTAGTGCTGGTGTGCTCTCAGTAGCCCTGAACCAGGCATCTGTTACTGCACAGATATCGATGTTTTCCATGCCAAGGAGTGTTTTGGGTGCATGCATCTGGAGGTTTAGACATCTGGCGTTGGGTAGCATTGCTCTTAGTGTCTTATCCCTTGTGATACCTATGAAGGTGGGTTTGTCATTTGAGCCCTGCCTAACATAGGCACTATGGGGGTAGCAAGAGCCTTTGCCAATATCTGAAAGGCCAGGGGTGACAGGTGCAGGCTGTCCCTAGCAAAGCAGGTAGTTCAACAGAAGATGAATGTGTGAAGGTGTAGTGCCTGTGATTAGTTAGCAGTAGCATATATGACTGCTCACGTGGACACATGCCAGGCAGGTCATATGCACTGTGTCACAGGCAATGTACATGTGAACAGGACAAACAGTGACAACCTGTCAAGTGGGACATGGACATACATATAGTAGGCTATGCAGATGGCACTAGGAGTCCACAGAAGCTCTATAACTATGCATTGCAGGTGTGATCAGTATTCCAGGGTAATTGCAAGCAAACATGCATGCAAACAAAGATACAGTAAACAGGGCTCCATGTAGTCCATTGTACAACAAACAAGCTGTACCAGTTCCAGTAGGTAACACTGCAAATATGCAGGCACTATGCACATGTACATGGAAATACACGGGTCAGATGGCTAGGGTCCAGTCTCAGTGCACACAAGTGTACAGAACATGCATGTACTGTCAGGATGTACAATAACTGGATAGAAACCCATGTGCTCATACCTGCAGTAATACACATGTCAAATAACAGACACTGAGCCTTCACTCAGTGGTTCCATACTTAGTAGGATGTATGCTCCCTGGCCTGCCACCACAGTATCCCTGACATATATGGGGACTCTCCCTCCTGTGACAGTTAGTTATGTGTGTTGGGGCTGTCTAGCATGGTATGAGATGTGAGCATGCAGTGCTAGGGTGCTCCTGTGTGTCCTGTACCAGTCGTGTAGTACTGCACACATATCAACATCCTCAAACATCTGCATTGCAGAGTCTAGTGTGGGCAACATGCCACTTGCAATTTACATGTCCATCATTGTGTATTACTACATTCATTACCCTATCCCCTGTGCTACCTATGTATGTAGCCTTCTGTTGACATCATTACCACCAGTATGCCAACATGTGCAGATGATACACTATGGTACTTACCATGGGTGTAGACAACAGGACATGACAATCACACACTTACTGCATCAGGCATGCTGTGATATACCCACAATTAATTCAGCACACAGTACTGTTAACAACATGATACTATTACTACACATCTATGTGGTCACCCTGTGCATCAGCAACATGTTAACCTGTACCTGCACAGTTGTTACAGATTGCAGGAGGTGGCACAGTTTCATCATATGCACAGGGTGTGAACTTGGTATGCCTGAGTCAGCCACCCATACCACCAATTGACATGTATGTGTATGTGTGTTGGTGAGGGACAGCAGTAGAAGGTGGGGCAATGTTGATGCAGTGTGTGCATGCGGTAGCCCTAGGTGTTGTCAATTTGCATGTGTGTATGGATGCACACAGTTCCACCTCATGGCTGCCATATACTGGTGTTTGTGGACAGCCACAGACTGTACCTGCCAGGTCATACAGATCAGTGTCTCTGGCCACGGACACGGTACCTGTGCCTTGCAGGGTGCTACGGACCGTATCCGTTACCAACCCAGACTGGGTACTGTCATCAGAAGCAGGTGTTCGTTGACTGGACACAGATCCCTGTCGGGCCTGGCCAGAGCCACGTGCACGTGGTCTCCTGGGGCGGTCTGATGACAGCACAGACCCAGCATTGCTGGGGCTGCTGCTGGCACTACGGGGGCGGCCGCGGCCCTGTTGTCGCCCGCGCCGACTGCCAGCTGCTGCTGTTGCTGGCATACGGCCACGTCGACGCCTCAACCGCCCACCATCACCCTGGCTCATGGACATGTAGTTGTGGAACCGGTCTAATATGTCCCCACAACGCCTGTCTATGACATCGGTGAAATCACGGATGGCAGCCGCAATGTCACGCATACTGTCAGTCATGGCTGTGCGACATGCTGCCAGCTCCCTCAGACCCTGTCTGGTGTACCGTTCCATACGTGACTGTGCCTGCATGACAGTCCGAAACATAGCTGAGGTTGTAAGACCTCTGTGGGCACGCCTGACAGGGGCAGTACGCCCATGGATGCTCCCACGAGAACCCCTGGACATCTGTCTGTGTGGTACCATCTCTGGGCCATGCCCATGGCTGCTGTGTGGGGAGGCATGTGCCACAGATACCACATTACCCTGGTCAATGCCCACTGTATGCTGTCCATCACCTAGGGACAGTGGTGACAAGGGGTGTATTGGCAGGATAACTGTGCGCATTGATGGGGTCGACAGCTGTGTACTGTCAATCGGCTGACCAATGGCGGACCCTGGCATACCTTCCTGTGCCATTACACCGATGTCATCATTATCAGTACCCACGGCACCTGACTCAGGTTCCCTGCTACATGACACCAGAGCAGCAACAGAACCTGTGGGAAGGAAACAGGAAACACAGTTTACAATGTCTACACATTACCAGCGATGCACACATGCACAGGTGCACACATGCTCACCTGCACACATGCACAGGTGCACACATGCACACATGCACACATGCACACATGCACAGGTGCACACATGCACACATGCACACATGCACACATGCACAGGTGCACACATGCACACATGCACACATGCACAGGTGCACACATGCACACATGCACAGGTGCACACATGCACACATGCACACATGCACACATGCACACATGCACAGGTGCACACATGCACACATGCACACATGCACACATGCACACAGTTTCACACAATTGTACAGTACTCAGTATGCGTGATATCAACACACAGACACAGACACACCTACATGCATACAAAGAGCACTACTAAGTGAGCCAAATAGTACTATTACTATCAACACTATTACAGGAATTGTTAATACACACTCACCAGCATGGATAGGCTGCATTGCAGTTATACCAGAGGGTCCTGCAGACATGAAGAAACTAATGTCAGTGGGCACAACTGTGCCATTGTTACTGAGTATGATACAGGTCAGGAGTACAACAGTCGCCTTTCACAGGTCAGCAGCTAATATTGAGGATATCACACTTGCACATTAAATACTATGGTGACAGCTACAAACCAAGGACACACCTCACACATGCATTAACTACCAGTGTACACAACAGTCAACTATACATATGACATATTACGTGCACGCTCACTGTCTTGCTGCTGTGTGGCTCCAGCCTCCATCATGATGCATGTCTGCTGCTGTTGTTGTTGCTGGTGGACTGGAGCCACTACACTCAGGAGTAGTCCCTCCAGTCTGGTGAGTGGGGATGTGTAGCCACCCCACCACCTGTGGCGACCTGTTGCCTGTGGATATCTGACGACGCTGACGGACATGTCTGATTAAATCACTGCAGTGATGTCGCACCTGCTCATATGTCCTATTATGCGTGCCTATATCATTTACCCGACGGACAAGGTCTTGCCACAGTGCAGCCCTCTCCTGCTGATTCTGGCTGGTGCGGGAAAAGAGTATTGCATAGTCCCGCACCAGGCTCTGGTGTATCTCCTCATCCTCAGCTGTGGAGTAGGTGGGGTTCCGGGGGGGCCATGTACCTGAGAAAGAAAATAACCTGGTATCAGCAATATATGTCAGCAGACTTTGGCACACATACTACACATGCTACTCGACTGTTATGATACAACATATCTCACATATGTAGCATCTGTCTGTCTATTGGTGGATACACATGTAGATGGCCAGGTATCAGTGCTCGGCCAGCAACTGTGCAACAGTACCTGGCAGACTCCATACGACATACTACCAAACACCAGCAGTCAGAACACCGATTCAGGTCAGAAGCACCTCCTCACTCCGGGGGTTGTATCTAGGTACTGTATGGCCTACATCGGCAACTACTGTGGGCTGACCACACACTGATTGCCCTGGATATACATATCCCACCTCCACCACCAGCACAGATGACTATAGTGCATAACATTACAGATACAAACTTTACACTTTGTAACAGTGATATGGTATCCTTACAGCCCACTGGGCCAGTGGCAGATACAACCCACAATGCTGACCCCTACACAATTGCTTTCTACAGACATCTCCAAGAATGCATGGATCATGCAATCCCATATATGACCAAGACACTCTCCACAAAGGGACAGCATCCTGTCTGGTGGACCCCAGCCATAGACAGATTGTATTACAGAAGATGGAAGCTACTGCAAGACAGAGCATCATTCACTGAAGGGAGGGCATGTCTGAGCAGCACTGGTAAGGATCTATTTCCCATCATACTGACTACATGGGCAACGTTGAGAGGGAAATCAAGAGTGACACTACAGATGACCAGGAGGCCTTCTTCAGTTATGTTAGCAACCTGGTCAGGAGCCATCCTCTATGCCCATAGGTAGTACACAACACATATTTCACTGACACCACAGATATCGACAACATTGTGGTGGACAGGTTCAGTGCAGGTGTCACCCCGCCTCTCCCCTGTAATAAGACATAGTTATCCCAGCTGACTGTAACCTCCCGTCATCACAGATGTCCAGGTGAGAGACACCCGCAGGACAGCAGAATACACAACATGGATGGGACCTGATGGTATCCCCAGTTGCATGCTACATAACCTCTGACAGGAGCTAAACACACATATAGAAGTGCTATGTAACACTAGCCTGACTACAGGATATGTACCTGTACACTGGCGCACAGCAGCAGTGGTTCCACTCCATGAAGGAGGCACCTCACCATACCAATACAATACAACACAATACATTACATTACAATACAATACTATACAATATGCTATTGCCCCTGTGTCTACAGCAGCGTACTGTTCTGCTACCCTGACCATTGTGACACATGTGGTGTGATGGTACCTGCTGCCGTCACACAGTTACACAGGGTGACTCATATGGCATATTACCTATCTGACTAACATTCAGCAGGGGTATGTGTGACATGTACTCATGGGGAGTCTCGCTTCTTAACACTGTGTGGTTTATTGCAGGGTGTGTCTTATCTGTGAGTAGGAACTCTTACCTCCACATGTGCACACTATTGCAGTGGCACGGACGACACACAGCAGACATTTAGGTTGTGGATGGTGGGAGGTGTTACTATGGTTGTTGGACATCTGTCATGGGTGTGACCTCCATATGTAAATCTGGGAGTGGTAACCTCTATGTGGGTAGCATATGTGTACTCTGTGGTGTTGTCAGTCACTGTGCATTGGTAATGTGTTTGAGTGCATTGTCACAGTGTTGTACATGTCACTGTGTCCTTCTCCATATCTGTTGCTGTCATGTGAGGTCCATACCATGGCATCCATTATGTGGTGTGGGGGTACACCGACCTACATGTCCATACCTGACTCACCATGTCTGCGGACACATACCATGTGCAGGTATTCCAGGGATAGTGTGCCACTGTGACTATCATTGGGGCCACTATTGTACACATTTCTGACCCTGCTCACCCCTGACACATGCAGTGGTGGGCGGCCAATCACATATCTGGTGGTTACTGGTGTAGGTGATCTGGAATGTGGTATGATACTCCGGATTTGACACTGGTGTTCACTCCATGCCTTTGTCACCAGGCACCTGTTGCAATACATCTGTACACATGTGCCTCACTCAGACTTTATATACATCTCTCTCTCTCTCTCTCTATATATATATATATATATATATATATATATATATATGTATATAGATATATCTATATGTATATATATATATATATATATATATATATATATATATATATATATATATATATATATATATATATGTCCGTATACATATACACATATATATATATTGATGTACATATATTGCTATAGATGTGGAGGGGGGCACAGAGGGGGTGTGAGTGACAGAGGGGGTGGGACAGGCTGTGTTGCAGGTCATCATATACAATCATACCTGTAGGTAGTCAGATCAGTCTGTCTATGTATATGTATCTACATATATCTATATCTGCATGTGTGCATTACATAGATATGTTGGTACAATATTCTATCGACATCTGTCTATGTATTCCTACATCTCTCTCTCTATGTATGTATACATATATGCATATCATATATATATATATATATATATATATATATATATATATATATATATATATATATATATATATATATATATATACACATACATATGTTGACATACATACATATCCATATGTTAGACAGGTATATCAACATATTTGTCTACCATACTGTATACACACACTAACATACTGCTAAACATACATAGCTGTGTAACCTAATTTGTACATGGCACTACAACCTACAATCAAACAACATTGATATGTGCACATAGATGCTCTCACATACAAATGTATGTACAGCCTTCACTGATAGTTGCTGTATGTCTCCTGCCCTTTACACATCTTCATATACATATGGATACAGACCAATGACACATATGGAGGGTTCACAGTATGTACACCTTTATAGTATTACTTTACATTACCTGTGTTTGTCACAGCTGCTTCTGCTGCTGTCTGGTTCTCTGTCCTGCTGCTCCACTTCCCAGTTGTCAGCTTTCAGGTAGCTGTTGCTGAACAATTCGTTTCTGTCTGCTTAATTGCAGTTTTCTCTGTCTCTCTCTCTCTCTGTCTCTGTCTGTCTCTCACGTCCTTCTCAGGGTGCAATGAAAGTATTGCATGCGTGGACATGGAGTACAGCATACTTTTGTAGGTATCTGCATATGCCCATGTGATGGCCTCTGCACCAATTGTTAGCCAGCATTTGCTAATTGCATGCAGCCAGTTGTGTACTGATTGCAGTTCTCACTGTGATTTCAGAACAGTGCTATAAAAAGGTGTGTGAGATAGGCGTAGCCCTTTCAGATGTTAAGGGCAGGGACCATGCTGTTATGCTGTGGACAATGTTCTGTGAGTGTAAAGGTTGGTATCTCTCTCATATTTCCAGGTGTGTTGTAGATTAACATTCCTCCATTCATTTCTCCAGTTTCCTGTACTAACTGTGTATGTACACTGACAACTACAACTACTACTATTGTTAATGTGTGTGTGTGTGTGTGCTTTCCTTTCACTTTTGCTTGCACTCTGTTGCTAAGGCTTCAATAGTTGCCCTTTACAGTCACTACTTGTATGCCTGCTAGGTGTCTTGACTGTAGTGTGCTGCTGTAGCTTTCCTATTTTCCATGTACATTCACACCTTGGAATGCTTGCTATATCTGCTAGGGTGTTACAGCATGCAGTGTGGTCTGGCCATGGTGTGGGCCTTGACATCTATTAGGGTATTTGAGTATGCTGCTGAGCAGGCCCCAGAGACTTTCAGGTTCATCAGTTATGTGCCTCATGGAATGGTACATATCAGTGGGGTACACCCATTAAAATGTCTGGTATGCTGCAGTTGTGACTGTGGGTTAGCATGAGCATATGTATTACTACACTTTTTCTGCCATGCGAGTGGTGAATACTTTCCGGACTCCATAGTTACCATTGCATGTGTTACACCTTTCTGCCTACTGTTTGTACATTTCACATGGGGCATCCCTGAAAGACATTCACTGTTGCTATGTCTAGGTTCTTAACTATTCAAATATGGTGGTGTTGGACCCGTCATGTGTACAGATATTTGCAGGCTGTCCACATTTCTGCCTCATAATTTGGTCAATATCTCATGCACACCTTTATCTGGCAAGTCAGTCTGGGCTCAAGTCAGAATATGGTGACAAACATTCAAGTTCCAGACTGCATACCCTTCCAAACATCCCACAAGGTGTAGACCCTGTTACTTTCTGAACTGTCTGCGTTTGTTGTAACTTTATTTGTAATGTGTCCCTGGTTTTGGGCCTTTGCTCCACATATTTTATTACTTGGTCCGGATGTGTTCCTGTAAGAGGTTGTGGGGTATGGGCAGTGCTTATCCTGCTGTGAGTATGTGTGTGTCTTGCAAGGTGCTATGGTGACATTATTACCTACTAGCTTCCAACTAGCATGGCTGTTTCTGTTCACACACTACTATTATGGAAATCCACCAGTTTTGTTTGTGATTCTAAATGTCATGCTTTGTGTACTACACATCTATATTCCCTTTACATTCATTCCTACTGTTACATGATATATTTACTTTAGCACAATGTTTTTATATAAGAGTCATGGCTTAGTGGTAAGTCATGCAGACTATAGTTGCCAAGGTCCTGGGTTCGGGACTCACAGTGGGATTTTATTTTTCTTTTGAACTGAGTACAGGACCTGTCAATCAAAGTGCCTAAGGCACTTTTAAGCAGTTGTAACCGGGTTAGCGCTGGTTTGCGCGGAGCTCACGCATGCGCACTGGCGGTTAGCTCCACGCACACAAGCGCACACCTGATTACAACCACTTAAACGTGCTTACTCTTGCGCACACCCGCTATTTTCCTTGAAAGAAAAGAAAATGGGGAGACAGGAAAGTGGTGAAAAAGGGGTCACAAAGAGGGTAAGACAGTAGGGAAACAAGCTTGGGATGTGCAGGAGGGATGTAGGTAAGGCCCATAGCTGCCCATTTCTTCAGCAGCAACAGCTGTGCATATGTATGTAATTTGGTGTGACATTTGAAACCTTCCACCCCTGAGAGAGGTGTCAGGACAACAATAATACTTGTTGTACAGCCAATTGAATTGATAGGTTCCATGTCCAGTAGACATGTGTGCGGAATGGGCAGCTATGTATGGGGCGTAATTTTTTGTGGGTACAGAGTGCCCTTTTTTTTTTTTTTCAGGTGAGAGTGGTATGTCAGGTGAAGGTAGTCGGTACAGCTGGGGAGGTAGGTTGGGTAGGTTAACAGACAAGACAAACAAGACGCATACAGGGGCGTGTATGACACGTGTGGGGGTTACACAATTGACGGGACGGAGGTTTGGATATCCAGAGCCCATGAGCCCACAGATGGCAACAGTGGAACTGATATCCCCACCCATAGGCAGTTGCCACTGTTCCTTCACTGCCCAGGACGGGGCTGTGCTGGGGCTGTGTAGGCGGGCAACGGGCATGCCCGTTAGTTGCGCCACCCGTGCCTCGAGCTGGCGAGGGGCTCGAGGACAGAGTCCCGAATCTCCCACGCACCACAGTCCGGACGCCACGGAGGGTGAGTGGTGGATCTCCTCCGCCACACTTGCAGAGGGGGGACGAGCCCCATCCCCTGCAGCGCTTCCACCCGCAGGTGGCACAGGGCCACCGGAGGAGGGTCCGGACTCGGCACTAGTGCCAGGTGCACTCGCCAGCTGAGGTGGGAGAGGTGGGTCCGCTGGAACCCGCCTTCCCTGTCGTTCTATGTTTTGCATTATGTCATGACAGTTTGGGTTAGTGACATATAATACCATTCACAATTAGTTGTAACAGCATGCATTAGTATTCCCATTAACCAAACACCCAGATATTCACACCATTGAACAGCGTGCATAACACATGCATAATTTGAACAGTAATACACAGTCCAACAACATGCAGGGTTGATTGATGGCAACAGGCCATCAGGTGTGGATGTATGAACAGGGCGGATGCATCAACAGACATGCAAATATATATGACCCAACAGGACAGACGTCCAGGGGTGGTAATTGTGATTGCACATACCATTTTCACGTGGAATGGGTTATAGGTGGTTAGAGGGTGGGGTAAATAAAGTAATATTAACACCTTCAATACAAATACATATGCTGTACATTTCTAATAGCTACAGTTATATACACACTACTGTTCTAACTACAGTGTCCTATATGTTAACTACTTAACCTTGCAGATGGGACTGTTACTGCAACATCAATCTACATTTTATTGCTGTTCATACACATTCATATCGAGCTTTGTTCAGATACATCATCCTGTTACCTTTGCTTTATATACTTGTAGACAAGTGTGGATGTTTGGTATATCAGACAATCATCCTATCTGCGTATTTCAGACTGGGAGCAACATATCCAGATTTTGGTGTACACATTCCACATGCAGCAACACTTTGAACAGATTTTGCTGTTTGGTTCTGAGTCTCACATGCATTTAATTCTGTCCTAACTGCAGTATAGTTTATTCAGGGGTTATTACTACTGTATTGCTGTATTCCTGACACTTTCTCACACTCTCTCACTTGCTTTCATGTTACTATTCAGACTGGTACTTCTAGGCTTTATTGACATGTTTTAACAGTAGTTATTACAGTTCTTTCCAGCAGTCTCACTTCTGTCATGTTTCAGTATTTCCACAGGGATATATTTCACACATGTGATTTCATCCTCTTCTGCAGCTATACTTTACATGCTGCTGCAGGTTGTGTACTATTTTCTTACAGGCAGGGCAGTTTTATTTCAAAATATATGTTGGACAGTGTCATGTTTAGTTTACACTTACAGGCTGGGAACTGTTGTAATCAGGCAATACTTGCATACACTTTCACACTGTTACTTGCAGATTTAATTCCTTCCTGGCTACACTGCACTCTTTTGCTGACTGTCATACATTTATATATCTTTACAGTTACTAGTAGTGGATTACTGACCTGCCTGGTGGCGCAACCGCACCAGCCTATCGGCATAGGCTCTGCGGTTCGCAGAACGGACACCTGCAGCTGTAATATAAATGAAGTAATATTGGAATACACATCTCCATAATTTCAGGTAGTTTAACTTTCTACATACATAATTAATTGTTACTTACTCAGTGGTGGGGCGTTGGGTGATTGCCGGGCCTCCTGGATCCAAAGGTTCAGTTGGTCCTGCTTGCGTCTCTTCAGGTCCGCATGGTGGTGACGGACCTGCTCACCTGTCCTTGGAATTCCTGTGGCACTGGTGAGTTCATGAGCCAACTGGTCCCACGCCTCAGCCCTGCACGCTCCCCAGAGGACCTGGCCCTGCATGAGTTGGGCCTCATGGTTGTGGACTAGGAGCCAGGCCATGTACCTGGACTCCTCAACACCCCACCTCTGCGCTCGAAAGCGACTACCCTCTCCTACACCTGACATTCTGCCTGCAGGTCTGTTCTACAATCGTTTATGCTGTGTATTCCCGCCTATGGGGCTTATATAGTCCGTTTTTCCCGCACATATCTGTGATTGGCCATTTTGGAATTGTATCAACTTCAGTAAACCTGCATTGTCATGCTGTAGTTTGTATTCATTCCTATATATGAGCTATTATTGCATTTCTAGGTACTGCTGTCATGGCTTAGTGGTTCTGTACCTTGACTATGGTGTATAGTATCCTGGGTTCGAACCTGGCCACTGCTTTTTATTTTTCATGACTGTCTAGACATGTTGAGGGGTGTGTCTGTGTAAAGGCAGTTTTGATACGGCTTGCTCACCGTTGCCCGTCGGTTAGCTTGTTTGCGCGGTGCGCAGCTCCGCGCAAACGGGGTAAGCTGGTTTAAGCCTCATTTGGCTATCGGCACGCATATTCCACTCAGCTCAGTTAGGAGCACATATATTTAGCATGGTAAACCACTGCTCAGCTACGGGCACTCAGTTTGCACCAGTTGGACCAATGCTTATCTACGGGCACATACACTCACTCTGTTGTACTGTAGCTCAGCTATGGGCACATCTGGCAGTTTATATTCATTTCTTAGCTCACATTTATTCAATATAAATGGGATATTTCATTGCATTTTACATATATTCTGGTTTTATGTGTACATATGTGTCAGGGACTTGTTTCCTGCTTATTTTGCAAAAAAAAAAATTTGTGTTGTGGAGGCTCGAACCATGAATGCCTGCTCTGCAGCCGGCATCTCTACCGCTACGCTATTGCTTCCTGGCTTATTTTGCATATTTAGTTCTTATATGCTTTCCCATTGACTGCTAACTGTAGCTGCGTTACGGGCACGCCAGCAAACGCGCACTCACGGTTAAACATCTTTACAATTTAAAAAATATGACATGTTCATTTAGATTGTTTTATGTTTAATAGTCTGTAGGGGCATGTGTTGTGTTGTGTTTATTCACATTTCCGTGGACTCTGTTGTGGGTGTCTACTTTGGGCACTTTTACACTTCTGGGGGCGTGTCCGCTTGCAGGGCTCAGCCTACGGACACGCCCCTACTGTCTTACACGGACCGTGTTCGACTTAGGTGTGATTCAGCATGCTCTCATGAATATGCAGAGCATGCTGACATCACTCCGTTTAACTGCAGCCTCCGTGTAAGAGTTATAACTCTTACACGGAGGCTTCGTGAATCCTGGGGAATGTCTTTTCACATTTTGCTGAATTTTATAAGAGGCCAGCTTTTCTGACAGTGTGAACATCCTGTTTTTTTGTCTTTTGTATAAGAACATCTGTTCTTGTGCCAAGGAAACAGATTGCAACAGTGTCATAAACATGTCCTGTTGTTTAAGGAAACATTGTGTCCATTATGCAGAAACATGTCCTGTTGTTTAAGGAAACATATTGTGTTATTTGTATATGCAGAAAACTTTTAGTTATGTACTCACCATAACTTCAGATGTTTGGGATCCATCTCGCCTACATTCTGAATGATGGGTTCGGAGCCGATCCCTCGGCTCCGACTCGGCACGCTTATGCCAAAGAGCGAAGTCTCTTACTGGCTGAGCTTACCATATCCCAGGATGCACCACTACCAATCCCCCAGATCTAGTTTGTCCGCATACATGCACACATGCACACCCTGCTTATATAACATCGTCAGATGAAACAAGATAAAACAGTAGAACTCAAAACCGTTCAATCTCTTCTGATCTCCAAGGCAGGGGGAAGGAGGGTGGGTATTAGGAATGTAGGCGAGATGGATCCCAAACATCTGAAGTTATGGTGAGTACATAACTAAAAGATGTTATGTGATCCTATCTCGCCTACATTCTGAATGATGGGACAGCGTCCCTAGCACCTGAATCCTGGGTGGCTCACTGGAAAACACTCCTGAGTACCGTGGAACCAAATGAAGCTCGTCCTCTAGATGCCACATCCAATTTGTAGTGTGAAATGAAAGTGTGCGGATTGGACCAAGTAGCCGCAGCACAGATTTCCGATATAGCGAGCTTGGAATGAAAAGCTATAGAAGTAGCCATAGCTCTGGTAGAATGAGCCTTGATAGATGTTGTAAGTTGCTTATTCGAAGAAGAATAAGTCTGAGTTATGCAATCTCTGATCCATTTTGAGATAGTAGCTTTTGTGATGGTTTGGCCCAGTTTTTTATCTGAGAAGGACACAAACAACTGGTCTGACTTACGAAGTTGCTGAGTCCTGTCTAAATAGAAGCGTAACTGCCTGTGAACATCCAATTTATGAAGAGTGTATTCTGCTTCATTGGAGAATTTTGGGAAGAAAACCGGTAGCTCTAGAGATTGTTGGAGGCAGAAACTAGAACAGACCTTTGGGACAAAGGATGGATTAGGCCTAAGTGATACTCTATCCTTGTGGAAAATCAAGTACGGTGGCTTAATAGACAGGGCTTGAAGCTCCGAAACCCTTCTTGCCGAAGTAATTGCAACTAAGAAGGCAGTTTTCCAAGACAGGTATTTTAACTCGCATGTAGCAGCCGGTTCGAAAGGGGGAGATGTTAATGCGCGAAGCACCAAATCAAGATCCCACGGAGGTGCAGGATGAAAAATTGGTGGTCTTAATAGGCTCGCACCTTTAATGAAAGTTTTGCATAGTCTGCTGCTCATCAAAGGAGGATCCATGGATTCGTGGAATTTAGAGATAGCTGCTAGTTGGACTTTAATAGTTGAGACAGAAGATCCCTGATTAAACAAGGATGTTAAAAATTTTAAGACCTCTGGGACAGGAGCAGTGATAGGGTCTAAGCCCTTGAGTTGAGCCCAGATAGCAAACCTCTTCCACTTACTAAGGTACAATTTGTTAGTGGTGGGTTTGTGGGCCGAAGATAAAATGTGAACAACTTCCGGGTCTAGAGTGTGCCTTCTAACTAAGGTCGGAAGTGGAGGAGCCAAGCTGTCAATTTCAAAGATTGAAGGGACTGATGTCGAAGTCCCGACTGATGGATTAGCAAGTCCGGAATCAGGTCTAAAGTCCACGGATCGTCCACTGCATGCTTCTTCAGGTAGGGAAACCATACCTGACGAGGCCAGTACGGGCAATCAGAATCATTGAAGACCCCAGTTGAGAGGCTTTTGAATAACTCTGGGAAGAAGCGGAATTGGAGGAAAGGCATAAAGTAGCCCTGTTGGCCAAGGTTGTGCTAGAGCATCCATGGCTGGTACTCCCTGATGTGGGATCAAGGAGAAGAACCTTTGGCACTTGGTGTTTAATGGAGTTGCAAATAGGTCGCAGCACGGCGTCCCCATCTCCTGAAAACCTGAGCTGCTACTGTGTGGTTTAGAGACCACTCGTGAGGAGAGAGAATTGTCCTGCTCAATTTGTCTGCCAATATATTTGACTTTCCGGGATGTGGGTCGCTACCAAGAAGCGGTTGGTAGCTACAGCCCATTCCCACACTCTCATGGCCTCTCTGCAAAGGGGGTATGATCTGGTCCCTCCTTGTTTGTTCAGATACCAAACCACCGACATGTTGTCTGTGTGGATGGCGATGATGCCCTGAGGGAGAAACTTGTGTAAGGCTTGTAGGGATAGAAGTACAGCCCTCATCTCCAACACATTGATGTGGAGAAGAGCTTCGTCTGGAAGCCAGGAGCCCTGAACTAGCCTGCCCAGACAATGCCCCCCCACCCTATCTGAGAGGCATCTGTCGTCAGGGTAACCACTGGAGAGGGAAGAACAAAGGGGTTTCCTTGATCCAAATTGGATGTCTGAAGCCACCAGCGAAGGTCCCTTTTGCATATATCCGTAATCATGATGTGATGATTGAGGGGAAGATCCTGAAAGGACCATTGCGTTGACAATAGCCACTGAAGAATTCTCATGTGCAATCTTGCCAGAGGGACTAAAAGAACCGTGGCAGACATTGAGCCTAGAACTTGTAGAACCATCCTGGCTGGGGCTTTGGATCTCGAGATCAGAGCTTGAACTTGGCCCTGTAAAGTTTGGATCCTTTCGGCGGGAAGAAAGACGCGCATCAATCTTGAGTCTATCTCTGCTCCTATGAACTTTATGCGTTGAGAGGGCAGCAAGACAGACTTTGACCAATTGAATGTAATCCCCAGGGTAACACCCAGGGAGATGGTGGCTTTGAGGTTGTCCATTAGTAGATGCCTGGTGGTGGCAGTCAGGAGCCAGTCGTCCAGATAGGGAAATACTTGGAATCCAAGACTCCTCAGGTGAGCCGTCACTACTGCCAAACACTTGGTGAACACCCTGGGGGCTGTGGTGAGACCAAAGGGCAGAGCGCAAAATTGGTAATGACTGACTCCCAGGCTGAAGCGCAGATACCTCCTGGATGCCTGATGTATCGGTATGTGATAATAGGCGTCCTTGAGGTCTATGGAGCACATCCAAACATCCTTCTCCAACAATGGGAGAATGGATTGTAACGTGACCATTCGGAATTTGGATTTCGTGACGGATTGGTTCAGTCTGCTGAGATCCAATATTGGTCTCAGGTCCCCTGTCTTTTTGGCACTAAAAAGAACCTGGAGTAATTTCCTGATCCGATCTGGTCTGTGGGGACCGGTTGGATGACTCCTTTTTCTAGCAGCTTTAAAGCCTCTGCGGCTGCCATTTCCCTTTGACTGGGTGGTGGGTCCGGGATTCTTTTGGACGGTGGGGGCGAGAATGTGAATGGGATGGTGTAACCTCCGGCAATGATCCGAAGCACCCATCTGTCCTGAGTGATTGACTCCCAGGCTTTTAGGTGCTTGGCAAAACGACCCCCGACTGGCTCCAGAGCAGCACAGCCGGGCAATCCCTCATGACGTGTGGGAGGCTGAAGAGCCACGAAAGGACTCGCGGTCTCCAGAATTGCGGGGCCCTCTGCCGCCTCTGGGACGGCGTCTCCTGAAAAATTTCCCGTCCTCTGCCTCTGGAAGGGATTCTTCCTGCTGTTGGGAGAAAAACTTACGGGATTTGCGGAACCACATTTTCCCCTCCTTTAGCCTTGGGGTAAGGCCGAAGGAGTGGAATAACGGCACCTACGGCAGATAAAGTTTTTCCCTCTTGCTCACAGCGGGTAAGGGTGTCTTTAACCTTGGGTCCAAACAAGGAGGACCCATCAAAGGGAGCGTCGGCGAAGGAAGACTTGAAGGCCTCCAAGAACTGACACAAGCGGAGCCAGGCTTGTCTCCGTGAGCCACGCCTGTGCCTGCCGCTTACCGCCCCTTCGGCCGCATAGGAAATGAGCCTCATGGACGAGTTAGAAATTGATGTAAGGATAGCCAACTGAGAGCTAACCGACTGGGCTAGCTGCTCAGGTAGGTTACCGAGAGGAATCTGACAACTCCTTGACCAGATCCCTCTGAAGCCTGGTAAAATGTGCCAAATAATTCAGAGACCTTAAAGTAAAGGCCGCTGAAGTCAGGGTGCGCTTCCGCACCTGTCCATACTCCTAGACTCCTTATTAGGAGGATGGATGGACGTTGAAGCCTCTGCCACGTCCTGTTGTGTAGCAGATGCCACCACCATGGCATCTACAGCCACGCCTTTAGTGAGGAACTCCTTCTCGGGGGGAGCAGACAAAAATTTATTTGGACGAGAAGGGACTGGTTCCACGGTATCTGGATGTTCCCACGCCCTTCGACAAACTAAATCCAGAAGCTCGTCGAAGGGCGGAGACACCCAGGAGGCGGAGGGCTGAGCCCCAAAGGCCTTGAGGAGCACTGACTCGTCAGTAGAGGGGGGTTTGGATATCCAGCCGCCTCGTTGTTTGAGGATCTCTAAGATGTCTGCAAAGGAGACATCATCCGAGGATGACTTCGGGGACCCCTCTGCATCATCCAGATCAGTGTCTGAAGTAATAGACTCGGGGGAGTCCACGTGCTTCCTCTTGCACGATCTCTTCCTTGGGGGTTCTTCCGAAGACAGCTCAGAAGAACCCTCAGGAGGAGGGAACCCCACTGGGGGTAACCTCAGGCCCCGGGGCTCCGCTGACCACGGACAGGGGAACTGCCAAAGACCCAGTCTCCACGCCTAGGGAAGGTGCCGGTAAAGCCGGGGAGATGGCCGAAGAGGACTTGGCCAAGGCACTCTTCATGGCTCTGAAAGCCGGACCCCCAGAATCCTGGGAGTGTCCGGTCCCGAGCTGATAGTCGACGGAAGACCGCAGCGAAGCACCGAGGGGAGGCTCGGAACCGAAAGCATAGGTCCCAAACATCACCCCGGGTCCAGCCGAAGACGTCAGCGTACCAAACTCGGACCCGAAGGCCGGGTTGGAGTAAGGGTCGGAGCCGACCCTGAGATCTCCATCGGCTCCAACAGCACCTGCTCCGACGGAGCCAAGCAGTCGGAGGAGGAATGGCAATGGGGTGGGCCAAGGTCATCGGCTCGAAGCCAACTGGGTCGGAACGAAACAAATTTTGGAAGACTGGGGACTGGAACAGTCTTTGGAGCACCCTGTCTATATCAGAATCTGACATCCTCGAAGACCGAGAGGAAACAGAACGGGTCCGAGACGGCCTCTCCAACGGCCCCAAAGGGCTAGGGGACCGGCTCGAGGCGACTCGATGAGTATCGGCGCCGAGGAATACACACACCAGTTTCCATCGGTGCCGAGGTGGACTTCGCGCCGAGGAGGAAGTGTCTGAGCGGGCAACCTTTGTCGGCTCCGAGCAGTGGAGCCGGCGAAGATGACCCGCCTCGATGCCCCAGCTATCGGCTCCGAAGCCAGGGGAGTCGATACTGGTGGCATCGAGGCAGACCGTTCGACCTCGGCTCCAAGTCCTTGGAGCCGAAGGAGAGGCCTGCCTTTGTTTCTTAGCGATCGGATCCGACGGACTGGTCGGAGCCGGCGCCTTTCTTTTTGGCCGGAGAAGGAGGGATGCCAAAGCTTCTTGAAAGAAGGTTTAATTAATCCCTTAAGAATTAATTTATTTTTCCTCTCCTGGAGGACCCTTGAGGAAAAAGCGTGACATACACTACATGATTCCTGTAAATGCTTTGCCCCTAAGCAATACACACATAGCGAGTGATCGTCCGTGATGGACATTTTGAAGCTACATTTTACACATTTCTTGAAGCCCGAAGGCCTGGGATTCTGAGACATTATAGAAATTTTCAAAGTAACTGTAAAGAACACTGGTAACACACCTAGAGTAGGCTTACAGTTATCACTCGCAATACTAGAGTTAGTCAAACACAGCACAAACTCTGTAATGTAATAATTTCTCTCAGTTAGTTCTTATTTAAAGAAGAGAAATGTTTAAAACAGAACCGAAGTCACCTACAAACAAAAAGACCGGGAAAGGCCTTTCCAGACAAGAGGTACTCCTAGTCACTCACAACACAAAAATTCACCAAGTGAATTTTGTCAAACACACTCAAAACACAAGAATAGCTGTTAAAACAGCTTTTTGTAGAAAAAGAAGAAAAACCTGACAGAAAAACTAGTGAAATAATCACTACTTAACTCAGCCAGCTCGAGACCACGTCTTCACTTGTTAGCGGCAAACGAGATCTGGGAGATTGGTAGTGGTGCATCCTGGGATATGGTAAGCTCAGCCAGTAAGAGACTTCGCTCTTTGGCATAAGCGTGCGGTCGAGCCGAGGATCGGCTCCGAACCCATCATTCAGAATGTAGGCGAGATAGGATCACATAACATCATGTCTTTGTTCTTTAAAAGCAGATTTTGCATTTTTGCTCTTGCATGCATCCTGTTTTTAAGTATGTAAGGGAAAAATGTCCATTCAGCAGATTCCTTATTTTCCAAGCCATGGTAATTTAGTATGGATGCTGATCACATATTACTAAACTCTATTTCTACATTTAAGCAAGCCTTATCTTATACCTTATTTATGTTGCATATTTGTAGCAAAGTTACTTTCAACCTTAGTATATTGTTGAGCACACACTAACAATTCCTTCTTTTTTATTTTAAACTAGGTAAATAAACTCAGCATTATTTGATAATACTTTTTCATTATGACAATTAACAACAGTAACTTGACTAGCTTTTGCTAAGCAGACTTTAATACATGTAAATAATATGCAACCAAGCATTACAATAACAATAAAAGAAATTTAAAATACAGTGATTTTTCGTGTCCATCCTGTAAATAGGTTACTAAACCATTCACTCCAATCATCATTCCAGTTTTTTCTAGTATTTTGAGACACTTGTGCAATCACTTCTAAATGTGCTTTTACAGATTCTGTTTTGTCTTGAATAAATGTAGAACATTGTTCTCCTATTAAAGCACATGTACCCCCTTTGGATTCTAATATATAATCTAATGCCATTCGATTTTGCAAAACCATAGTTCGTATTGCTGTCATTTCGACAGTAATATCAAGGACTGCATTGAAAGTTGCATTTGCCAATACCTCAACTAGTTTAGATAGTTTTCTCAGCTCCCAGATGGCTTTTGCAGCCCCGTACCAAGGGAAAATACCTGCTCCAGAGATTACATCATCCCCTAAATCCATATCTTTTCATTTAATATAATCAAGATTTTGATGATATATATGTGATGTATCTAAGGTGTCTACTGGATTTTCTGGACTTTCAATCACAGGTAATATATCCCTTTTCTTTTTTGCATTTCTAATGCTTCCTTTTGGTAACTCTTTTACATGATGCATTGCTGGTACCACTAATCCTATATAACAGATGCCATCCCATCCCTTTGGTAACCATTTATAAGCATATTTACCACAAATGTAATATAACCCATCTAATAGAGCAACACTGATATTTACCAGACTGCCATTTACTTGCCCCATAGTAGGAGTTTTATCATGTACAACTGTAAAGTTTTTATCTGTTTTTACTTCGCCAACATGTAATATTGGTTTTACACTCATTTTTATCACTTTGTGAAAAATGAAATACTGCTGTGTCACTTAATATTAACTGACCCTTAATTGGTATTAAAATAGGAAAACCATGAGAAAATACTCCACGTACTGGTATGTGGTTGTGAAAATTTATCATTTCAATTGTTTGAATACAATTGCTATTACCCACTGGAACAGTTCCATTTTGTTGAAAACATGCGATCCCCTGCACTATAGCAGAGAACTGTACTCTTGCTTTACGTAATTGTACATTTATGACTTGATCTCCTATTTCATTTATTAATACCCTCCAACTACTAAGAGAATTTAGTGGAATAGGTATTAGAGGCATTACCCCTGTTATTTTTGGTATTAAACTACATACCCAACAATTAGAAACATTCATGCTTTTTGCATACCAACATTGTCTTGCTAAAAAAGTGTTAAAAGATGGTGACCAATCTTGTTCATTTTTCCACATTTCTTTACTCTCTCTTTTATGTAACTTTACAGTTTGATTAACAGGTTGTAAGTATAATTTAATACTAAGCAATACAATAATAGTATGATAGCTATTATCAATTAAAAAAAACATCCTTTAAATAGAAATTCCATTGTTGAATCATTTTGCCTTTGGTCATCCGAAACTGGATTTCCAAAAGGATGCACTTTAAACCATGTCAATTTCATTATGGTTTTCTCTGTTGGAAACCTACAAGAGAATACATTTAATCAGATTCACATTGTTCACTATTTTTGATCATTCTTAGTTGATCTTTATGCACCAACATTGTTCTGTTTTTCTTTTTTCCTTTGATTTTGTACACTAATGATCCAATTTGTTCCACTATTTCAAAAGGACCTTGCCAATTACTAGCCCATGGTCCTTCCGTTTGGAATGTTTTTACCAATACTTTGGTTCCACAGGGAAGGTTTTCTTCAGCTGGTAATATTGGCACCTTTTTCCATAGATGGAACGCTTGCTCCCTTGCATTATAGTCACATATACTAGTAAGTTGTTTTAGCCATTCCTGATGTTTGCTGATTTCTAGCATGGGCCTACCATTAGGTAAATCTGGGTCAAATGGTAATTTGTATGGGCATTTTGTGGCCTGTCATTATTTCATACAGGGAAATACCTGTTTTGCTGTTTGGTGTTGCTCGAATACCCATTAAAATACCAGGCAGATGATGTACCCATGTATTGCCCTTTTCCAAGCATGCCTTTTTTAGGCGTTCTTTTAACGTCCGATTCACATGTTCTACAATGCCATTAGATTGTGGATGGTATGGTACATGAAACCTTTGCTGTATGCCTAACAAATTACACATTTGTTTAATGAGATCACTAACCAACTGTGGGGCATTGTCTGACTCTATGACCCGTGGCCATCCCCAATGACAGAAAATATTTTTCCATAAGGCTTCTGCTGTTGCCTTTGCTGTCATGGTTTTGGTAGGAATTGCTTCTACCCATTTTGAAAAGACGTCCACTACTACTAGTAGATACCTGTAACCTCCCTTTGTTGTTGGTAATGGACCTGAATAATCTATTTGAACTACATACCATGGCTCATCCGCTGGCTGTACTCGATGTAACTGAGGCCTTTTGCTTTTAGCATTTACCTGCAGACAGATTAAACATTCTTCTATAATCAGTTTGCAGACCTTTTTTAAATTTGGGTTCCAATACTTTTCTTTTACAACTGCCCATAACTTATCAGTTCCTATATGGCCCAGTATTTGGTGATTTAACTTGACCAACTGGCGTGCCAACTGAAATGGTACATATGGCAACTGTAACCTTTTGGAGGTGGTGTATGCGTAGTACTCCTTTGGTGGTATACCTGCTAATCTGCATTGATCGGTTTCTTCTTTTAAGCCCTGTTGTTTTTGTATATTTACAAGGTCTTTTTCTATTGACTCTTTATCTAACTCTTTTAAGACACTAACTTCTACACTGGCATACTCATATTCTGGAAGTTCTTTTCCATTTTGTGCTGATTGTTTTGCCAAAGTATCAGCTAACACATTTAACCTGTAAGTTTCACTGGTTGGCTTTTGATGTGCTTTTACTTTTAAGATGCTATACTGTCCTTGTTGTTTTGACATTGTTATAACTTTATATATGTCTTTTAATACTTCAGCATGCCATAATGGTTTATCTACACTATCCACAAATCCTCGTCTTACCCAGGTTTCCATATGCAGTCTTAAAGAATTTACTACATAAGCACTATCTGAAAAAATTTTAATAGGATTGTAATACTTTAGCACATACAGTACTGCCTCCAGTTCAGCTCTTTGAGCTGACATATGCCCTGGTAACTTGATTAGTTCAGAAGAACCCAGCTGTGGATTCTCTGGAACTATGGCAAATCCTGTCCAGTATCTGCCTTGGTCCCAGTATCGTGCTCCATTCACAAAGATGGATGGCTTAAAGTGATCAAAATCAGATGCTAAAAATTGCACCTCAGGTGACATTATCTTTTCTAAACAGTTATGCTGTTTTCCTTCATATCCCATGTGGTTTGACAAATAGTATTTGTCCCCTGTCTGTATAGTAACAGTTTTCATTCCAAAAAGTGCCATCCATTTTGCAAAGACTGCCTGACTAATACAATCTGTAATTTTATTAATTTCAAAACTGTCTATCAGAGCTTTTACAGCTTGATGTGGTGTTTGTACTATAATGCTGGAAATATGGTCAAATATTCAGTTTGTTTAATACCCCAGTAAACGGCTAATAACTGCTGTATACATGGATGGTAGCCCAGTTCCACTGGAGTCATCTTCCTGCTAAAGAAAGTGACTGGACATAATGTTTTTTCCATTCTGTTGTTGCTACCATGTGGCCATTCCTGTAGTAGTACTACAGACAGTGTTTTTTTTTTCCTGCTGCTGCTTGTAACACAAATGGTAACCTTGGTGTGGGTGCTATTAATTCTGTAGCTTGTGCTAGTTTTATTTTTATCTGTGAAAATACCTCCTCTTCATGAGATCCCCACTCTAAAAAGGTGGAGTTCTTTTGTTCCTGTAACATTTTGTACAGGGGAGCAGCCACGGCTGCATAATCCTCTATAAATTCCCTACTGTAATTCATGATTCCCATGAATTTATGTAAGTCTGCTATAGTCAGTGGCTTTTCCATTTGTAAAATGCCTTGTACATGTATAGGGCAAGGAGACCTTCCTGTTGGTTTTATAATAGTACCTAGAAACTTAACTTTTTGTGTCATAAACTGAATTTTTTCACTTTTAACCTTAAACCCTGCTTGCTGTAGAGTATGAAAAACTCTCTTAAGAAGCCGTACATGCTCCTCTACTGTTTCTGACTGAATTAAAATATCGTCAATGTAATGTATTACTGAATCATCCTTTTCCAAATGTTGTAGAATGGATCCTACTGCCTGATGAAAAATAACTGGACTGTTTTGAAACCCTTGAGGTAACCTTGACATGACATATTGCTGTTTTTTAAATGTAAAGGCAAATCTTGGCCAGTCTTTTTTCCTGAGTGGTACTGCAAAAAAGCCATTTGCTAAATCTATTACTGTAAACCACTTACTTTGTGGCTTAATATGTGCAGTCAACTCTGGGACTCCTGGAACCAAATGTGCTCTAGGAGTAGTATATTGATTAACCTTCCGTAAATCAATAACAAGACTATAACTACCATCTTTTTTCTTAACTGGCCAGATTGGTGAATTTGTAGGACTGTTGCCTTTTTGTATAATCCCTTCTTTTTCCCCTTCTGCAATACATTTTTCCATATGTTCTTCTGCTTCCCTAGGAATAGGATATTGTTTTTGAAAAGGTGGTATATAGTCCTGATCACTTCCTCCCCCTACTGGGCTTTCTAGTTTCCCACAATCACTGGGACCCTTGGATCACAGATTTGGGAACTGCTGTTGTAAATGCTTCCATACATCCTCACTGTCTGTATTTACATAGCCTGTAGGCTTTTCAGATTTGTCAGGTAGAGAGATTGCATAGCAACCTGTATTTTGCTCTTCCTCTCTTTGTTGTTTGTCTCCCATCCACAGAATTTCATTAGGTAAATCAATGACTATGCCTAAAGGCCCTAGAATGTCCATACCAATAATGGTATTTGTGCAAGATGGATGCATTAAAAATGCACCCTTCCATATCTGTCCCTCTTGACTAAACTTTATGTCCACATTTTGGCTACTCACTGCATAGCATCCTGTGCCATTAAATGCTGAAATGCAAACCTTTTTTATAGGATTTGCTGGTAACTGTCTGTTTGTGACAGATACTTCTGCTCCTGTGTCTATTAAGACATTTTTCCACAGTGACCCCTCTACCCAAATATCAATCAGTGGTCGTCCATCTCGACCCTTTTTAAAGGTAGTCAGGAAAGATACCAGAGTGGGGGGGGGGCACATCCCTATTGTAAGGAAATCCACTCATCCTTTCCTTTATTATCAAATGCAATATGACACACCTCATGTTTTTGCTTGTCATCTTCTTCTGTGTCTGAATGATCTACATATTTAGGTTTTTCAATCTCTTTTTTTAACTGCTGCCTAGCTATTCCTTCTGCCTGTTCTATCAAATGTTTTGGATTTACAGGTGAAACTGTTTGAAAATCTACTGGGCATACTTCCCCTTTTCCTGTATATTGATGGCTCTTATAACTGTTTTTACCAATATTGTAAGGTTTTTGTACATAATCCTGCTTTTCTGACTTTTCTTGTAAATTTATTTGCTCTCTTTTTGGAAACACCCCCAGTTCTTCCTTCTTTTTGCACCAGGCTTTGTAATGATCACAATTTTGCTTAACGTGTCCTATTTTTTTACAAAAGAAGCATGTTGGTGCCTTTTGCTCATTACCTGTGCTTGTTCCTGGTACTACAGACATAGAGGCAGGAGCTGGTGGTGCTGACGCAGCTCTTTCTGCTGGTGGTTGGTCACACCACCTTTGCCTTCCCCTGTTTTTTACCTTACTAATTACTTCAAATGGCTCACTATTATCTTTAAATGCAAAGATATTGTGTGAGTATAATGTCCCATCATCGGCCATAGTCCATCCCCTCATTAGTTTTTGTACCAAATCAGTGAGGGTATCAGAATTTTCTTCATAGATACATTTAATATCCCCTGGAACCACTTTGACTTGTTCTAAGAAGCAATGTATTAACTGTTTTGTATGTCTCTTTTTCCCATGTCTCTGTCTGTTTTTTAGATATATGATTTGAAATGCAAGTCTAAAATGTTCACTTTGTTCCATTAATTTATCTGTGATAGTAATTTTAAAATTATCTAATAATTTGGCTGTGAGAGGCTGCCCTTGTGTAAATGCCATTAAAACGGCTGTCATATGTCCTACTTTAGTGTTTAATTGATAATCATCTTGTTTTAATTGAATGAAAGTTTTAAAACATTTGGGAATGAAAATCCAGAAACATCTAAGTAATGCATCTGTCCATATATCAGATCCTGCTGTATATGCCACCCATTCTTCAAATGTAAGCATGTTATAAAATATGCCTTTTTTTAACTCTTCCTTAAGCTGGGATATCAAAATAGTATTTTGGAGGTTAGTCTCTGTTAATTCCTCTAATTCTTCTTCCTTTTCCTTCAGATGCTGTTTAAGGTCTGTCATTTCTACCTGTAAGTGTTTAAGGGATGTATGATACCTATTATTGGATTCCTCTGTGGACTGCAGGGCTCCTATGCACTTTTGACAGAGATCTTGGATGTAATTTCTGAACATTTTAAACTCACTTTGTTTCTCTTTTAAAAACATATTAAATTCTTCTGTCAATGTATCATAAGCTTTGTTTCTGTCCTCATCTGTATGTGTAGCTGTGGCATCATTCCATGCTTGTACATAATTTTTAAAGGGAGTTACAAGATCTACAGGGGACTCTGTCAATAACAGATTTGACTGCTGTTGTAATTCAGAAATTAATGTACTGACAGGACATAACTGCTTTACATCTGGATATAATGAAAACTGTGTACCCTTAATTAATTCTTTATCATGAACAAATTTGTCTGCACAGTCTATTTTTTTAGCAATATCATGCAAGACTTTTTTATGGCATATTACACAAAATGCAGTTTCTCTTGAATCACACAATAAACATTTACTATGATATACTTCATTTATTTGTTGCAAATACCAATCAAATGTTACAATCCACTTACATAATGCCTGTATGTCAACTTGCCCTAACAAAGTTTTACACTTACTAATGTGTTGTGTATACCAACATTGCAATTTACTCCATATTTTATCTGGTTGTTCTGCTACATTAAGAGTAAAACTTGGCTTACATTTGCTAGAACTCTGTCTGATAGCATCCATACTAAAAAAATGTGATGCAGAAAAAAGTATTACCAGTGAGCAAGAAAACAGGTGATCAGGCTGTTGTTGCAGATGGCTGGACATTTTTCAAAGTCATTCGAGAAGCTGGGAAAGCACAACAGGCAGCAGACTGCTGTGCTAGTAGATATCCACCTTTTCTTACAGAAGTTATGGCACTGTGACATGAACTTCAGTCTCACTCCAGATGTAGACGTCTAAAAAACTTTACTACTGCAAGCTGCATAAACTGGAATATATGTACAAATGTTAGTTACTGCAATTTAACTGAAGTGACCCTCTGCAGGGCTTACCACTCCTTCTGTGTTTGAATGCAGGCTAGCTTGCCATTGAAAAATTATATTGAGCTGCTTACTGTGATGGATTTGAAGTCTTCTTAAGACACTCAGTATTGCTGGCTGGATTCTGCTAAAATTCAAAGTCTGGTTATATTTGCATTCACAGTCTGTTGCATACAGAAACTTGCAGACTATACACTGATGAGAGACTATACTTTGCAGCATCAACTTAGAGCAGTAACAAATAACTTTTTATAATAAACCAAACGGACTAACGTTGCAGCTTAAAGTACTGTTCCACTTTACTTCTCATATAGTACAGATGATGCGAGAGATATAACATTTACCTCGAGACAAATGCTCTACAAATACCTCTAACATAACTGGATTCATACAGCTCTTTATATACAATTTTAGTCATGCACAAACATATACATTTCCTCTTGGTATTCTACTTTGGAGAATTGCTCATCCTGCAGAAATAGTACTGTTTATTGCAGATGCTGATGCAAATGCTGACTTAATAATATTATTTTTAAGCTTCCTTGTTTAACAATGTCTTGTCACATTTTTGCTGAATTTTATAAGAGGCCAGCTTTTCTGACAGTGTGAACATCCTGTTTTTTGTCTTTTGTATAAGAACATCTGTTCTTGTGCCAAGGAAACAGATTGTAAGTGTCATAAGCATGTCCTGTTGTTTAAGGAAACATACTGTGTTATTTTTATATGCAGAAAAACATGTCTTTGTTCTTTAAAAGCAGATTTTGCATTTTTGCTCTTGCATACATCCTGTTTTTAAGTCTGTAAGGGAAAAATGTCCATTCAGCAGATTCCTTATTTTCCAAGCCATGGTAATTTAGTATGGATGCTGATCACATATTACTAAACTCTATTTCTACATTTAAGCAAGCTTTATCTTATACCTTATTTATGTTGCATATTTGTAGCAAAGTTACTTTCACCCTTAGTATATTGTTGAGCACACTCTAACACTATCATACTCTATAAACACCCTGACCACTTCAATGAAGTGCATAACTAATATATAAAATGTAACTAACATCAATTCCTTCCATTAAATGAATAACCAATGTTGATCTAAAGCAAAACCAAAAATATGTTTATAATAGATTATCCTAAAATGTGTTTTAACTTAAGGATGGGTGCTATACTGATACTTTCATTGATACCTGGGTAGTTAAGGGCATCTAAACGTAATTGCCATTTTAACTCACATATGTCCAGGCGAATATCTACAATACTCCCTTGTACATCTTTTCTGATATGCTGTACAACACAAAACCTAAACTCATGGATTTGTCATTAAATGTCTGGCTAGAGCATTAGTAGCTTTATTGTGTTTTATGTCAAGTAAATGTTCCCTTATTCTTTCTCTAAATTGTCTAGCTGTGTTTCCTACATAAAAAATGGGACATTCCTGACATTGTGCAATATATACCACATTCTGTGTATAACAATCATGATGCCCTACAATGGGAATTGTGTTATGGTTAACCCTGATACATTCCCCTGTTATCAAAATATGTTTGCAAATGGAACATCTACCACATCTATAGTTGTCACACCTCCTACTCGTTGTATTATTGTGTGAGCAACCATTCTTCTGTAAAATTTCTTTAAAAGATTGGTCTCTTCGAAACACAAACTTGGGAAACCCCCCCCCCAATTTTGTTCACTTGCTTGTCTAATTGTAGGAAGCCCCAATTTTTCTTAACCATCTCAATGTACCATTCCACATCCTGATTATAAGTAGTTATAAAAATTAAATTCATACTGATGTCCTGATTATTTTTTCTCAAACTATTATTAATATCAGTATTAATATTCATCTTAATTATGGCTTGATAAAAGCCTGTTAATCTTTTATACATTACTTCTTTCTTGATGTTGTTACACAAATCCTCAGGGTAATCCCTTCTTTGAAACATAATAATCATAAAATCCAATTCCCTTATAAATGCATCATCATAATCACTCACCATTCTTGCTGCTCTAACCATTTGCCCTTTAATTATTGCTCTTTTTTGATGGTGAGAATGCCAGCAATTAAAATCCAAATAGGAATTTGAAAAAGTACTTTTCCTATATATATCTGATTTTATACATTTATTGACATTTATTGACTTTATCCACGGTTAATTGTACATCCAAATAGCATATTGTTTCCCTACTTAATTGGTGAGTGAATTTAAAAAATTCAACAGTATTGTTTATGTATTCAATAAACTTTTCTAGCCCCTCTGTGTTGCCGTCTCATACAATAAAAATATCATCCAAAAAAAGTGTGTATTGTTTTATATGTTTAAATTAAATGGTCGGGCACACAAATTCCTTCCCAAAATGCCATTATGTAATTTGCATAAATGGGGGCACACGCTGCCCCCATAGCCACACCTGTTGACTGTTTAAAAAAATTGGCCTTCAAAGTATATATAATTATTGTACAGGACGGCTTCCATGAGTGTTACATATACATAAATTTGATCTTGGTTGTAAATACCTGTTCTCACCAACTCAGTTTCCAACCAACTAAGACCCATATCATGGGGTATAACAGTGAATAAGTTACAAACATCAATAGTAAGAAATGTAATACTGTTTTCAATTTTTCTAAAAAGTTCCATGAATCTCTTGTAATATAATTAAAGGAAGTCAAACCCCTTTTCAACTCATGGTCTAAAAACTGACTAATGAAACAAGTCTTACTTCTTTTTCCATCCACTATCAGCCTAAATTTGATGTTATTCAGGCCTTTGTGGATTTTTGGAATCCCAAATATACTACTAACTACTGGGTAAGAATTCTTCATAAACTCATGTTCTTTTTCACTAAGCTGTCCTTGGTGCAACATATCATCCAAGAGCAAGTCAATTTTTTGGTAACTAATATTAATTTCATTAATACTACTCTCAGTATAGCTATCTTCCATAAGCATTCCCATCATAACATTGATAAAATCATTTCTATCCACTATTACTACTCCGTTCCCTTTGTCGGGTTTCATAATACGCATTTCTCTATTATTAATTAGGGAACCCAACAAATCACTTTCTATCTTGGTCAAGTTGTTGTAACTCCGTCCACCAGACTTGTTTTTGTATGCTCTAATATCCATTTCACATGTTTTTGTAAAAAGGTACCCTTGAGAATTGCCTTTCGTAATCCAAGGAAGAATGGTTTTCACTTAAGTGAAAATTAGAAATGGCAGAAGTTGGACCTTAACTGTAGAATAACTATTGAAAATGGAAGCAAGGAAGTCAAGAATACCTGGAACAGGTACTGAAAATTGATCTAGTTGCCTCTGGTGAGCCCAAATAGAAAATCTTTTCCATTTGCTCTTATAAATCTTTCTAGTAGAATTTTTGTGGGATGAAGTAAGGATATGAGGAGCCAGGGAAGAAAACCTGGACTGCCTGCTCATCACTGGAAGATAGGAAATCATGCAGTCAGCTTGAGAGTCCGTACATCTGGGTGAGATATCATGGATGGAGTGAGAATGAAGGTCCTGAAAAGGATCCAACACCCAGGGAGGATGAAATAGATGAGGCCATATGAAGGAAACCACACTTGTCAAGGCCAGAATGGAGCAATGAGGATTATTTTACTCTTCTGCTGAAATGCTTTCTGAAGAAACTTCAGAATGAGAGGAGGGGGGAGACCAGGGGGCCAATCGTGAATCACAGAGTCTTTCAGTGTCTCCCTGTGGGAATAAGGGCAAAGTACCTGCTGCATTTGGAGCTGAGGGGAGAAGTGAAGAGGTCACAGCACAGTTGGCCCCATTTGCAGAATATCATTTCCACCTCTAAAGGATTGACAGACCACTCATGAGGGGAATAAAATGGACTTGTTTAGTTTGTCTGTCAGCATGTTAGACTTCCACAGAATATGCATTGTCAACAGAAAGCAGTCAAAAGAAATCACGCATTGCCACACTCTCATTGCTTTTGGACATAAGGGGTAGGATCGGGATCCCCCTGTTTGTTGACGTTCCAGATCACCGACATACTGTTTATCTGAATAGCAACCATCCCTAGAGAGAGAACATCTTGAAAGCCCTGCAACATTAATATGACTGCTGTCACCTCTAGAACAATGATAGAACAATGATGTGAAGATGAACCTCTGACTGTGACCACATGCCTTGGACCATCCTTCCCACATAATACCCTTTACCCTAAATGGAAGTCATCTGTAGTCACCATGGCCTTGAGTGCAGAAGGAATAAAAGGGCATTCCTGAGAAACTTCTGCGTGAATCCACCAGGTTATGTGTTTTCTACAAATACTTGTAATTGCAATCAGTGCGGTCAAAGGGTGGCATCCTAACAACCACTAAACTGCTGGTGTCCATTGCAGTACCCTCATGCAAAATCTTGCTAGAAGTACCAGAACTATGGAAGCTGCCACAGATCCAAGAAGCTGTAATATTAGCTTGGCTGGAAGATAAGGAAAAAGAAAGAATGTGTGATGTTTGTCTCTGCACAATGGTTAACCTTCTTAGTGGTAAGCCTGGAATCTGAGTCACTGTATCCAGATGAGCACCAATGAATTCCAGGACTCGAGTGGGGGAATAGTTGAGATTAGACATAGTTCAGTCTGATGCCCAGTCAAAAATACAGATGGGGCAAGTAATCCCTGGCTTGGATTAGTAGAGGCTTGGTGGTAGTAGAGACGACCCAGTCATAGAGATAAGGAAACACCCAGAATCCTCATAGATTAATGTGTGTGTGTACATCTTTAAAGACGCTATCCAAGGGCTTGCACAAGTGTATAAATACTAAGCATTTGCAAGCCTGACTTCCATTTTGTAGTAAGCTGTTAAGATGTAAGAATGTATGTATGTAAGGTCTGTCAATCAGTTTGTTTATATTCTATGATGCTGCTATCCATAGGGTTGCCACCTTTCCAAATGGCCAAAGTGGGACATTTGTGCTACAAACATCAGATTTTGCAGGGCAAAACATACCCATGGCCAGTACAAAGGACAGAACTTCAGTTGTTTGCCTGAATAAAAGTTTATTCTTGTAGCATTTTTGTTCCTTATTCTGTTTCGTATAACATGTAGGTGTTTCAGATACAGAATAACTGTTTTATGCAACTATTACATACAATATAGGAAATACTTTTGTCCTAAAATTTCAGGACATTTGCCATTTTCTCACAATATTTTGCAGGACACAACTTCACAAAGAGGGACTGTCCCTCGCAAAGTGGGACAGGTGGTAACCCTAGCTATCCATCCTAATGTGTTTCTATGTAATAAAGCATCTAAATGAACTATCCTGCCTAAGTGACATGGTATCAGAAGAGGCATGGCTGAAATGACTTGTTGACAGAAAGAGCTCCAGTTTCTCCAATATGAATCCGAGGGGCATCTAGTTAGTGTTGGTGAAATATATAGGAGTGGATCATTCCTACTGCACTTATAATTCACAAAACAAGTCAGAAACGATTTTCAGATGTTAAAACTTGCTCAAATAATTTTTTATTTGCAAAATATGAAACAAAGCATACAGAATTCTTTAAACAATATTTAAATAAATCAAAATGACCGATATTGATAGACATATTTGAATTACTATGGAAAATGTTTGCAATAAAGTCTGAATTGCATAAAATGAATAAAACAAATCAAATAAAAGGAAAATGACTGCATTTTCACTAAGCACGTATTTTTCGTATTAATTAAGGCTATCCGGGTTTTCAGAAGTGTTTGCGCAGTATTACAATAAAGTTGTTTCACAAAATACAGCCATTTCAGAGTGTATTTTGCAAAGTATAGTATTTTTAACAGTTTACTGTGCATTTGAATGTTATTACAAGTTCTCTCACAGCACTGCTTGTTCATACATTATTACAAGGGCCATATTTTCAGTGTGATTGTGCATACTTTGTTGGCATTGCAGATGAATTTCAAAACCCAATGCTCTTGTGTTTGATAATAATATTGCAGAGAACTGAATAATGTTTGAGCAAGAGTACGATATTTTCATATAGGCTGCATTTTCTGATAAAGATGACTGTACAAAGGCATGTATTTTGCTTAATTTAACTGGGTGGGTCAGAAGATATTAAAAGGGGATGTTCATTTGTGTATGCCCCTGCTGTCATTGCAACAGAGGGGGAAACCGTCATATTGTGGTACCGGCTGAGTCAAGGGAGGACCCTGAGTGCTTAAAATGTAAATTTAGAGAAATGTGTAACCCCCAGACGAACATTTACAATGGAATAGGTTGCCACCTATTAATTTTTTCCAGACTATCTGGAAATCAAACTAATTCTCCGGTAGTCCGGAAAACAATGCACAAACTCAGCTACTCTGTTTCAAAAAAGGAAACAGACTATCAGAGTTTGTTAAATTGGCTGATTTACTATGCTTTTTTTTTTTAACAGAAATGCATAGTAAAACGGCTGAAAGCAGGCATCAGGAATGGAAAAAGAGGGCGTTCCCCACCAGCTGGTGTCACAGTGATGTCACAAAATGGGTGGGATGTGGATGGGAGAGGGGGCAGGAATGGGCAGGGTTATGGGTGATGCGAGGGGTGTGGCCTTAGTCCAATTTTAACCATAACCAGAGGTGGCAGCCCTACAATGGACATGCACTTATTTTACACAAGGGATTAAAAGCCTGGTGAAACTTTTGAGGAATATATAACTGATTTGAGAAACAAAGCTAAAACGTGCAGATTTGGTGATTTAAGGGATGAGTTGATAAAAGACAGACTTGTGTGTGTTATCAAAGATGATGCTGTGAGAAAGATTATGCTTTGTGACAGTGATTTAACTTTGAATAAGGCCAGTGAGATTTGTCAGATATACTAGGTCACAGAAAAGTGCACAAATATGCTTACAAATGAAGAAAGGCATGTTTCCAGTAACTTCTAAGGCTCAAGTTGATAGCATGCAGCACATGATTAAAAGAAACAGGCCCAAGCACATGGCAGCAACTGTAGCCCCTACAGCACTCACTGGTAAACCCCAGAGTTTTCTAGCAAGTTACAGAGTTTGCACAGTTTTACTGAAGCATAAGAGTGGGTCAGCAAACTCAAAGCATGGGCCCCAATGCAGTTTCATTGCTAACTGTCATAATTGTGGTGGTAATCATGAATCTAAAAGGGAAAAGTGCTTAGCTTTTGGTCAACAATGCCACAAATGTAATAAATTAAGTCATTTCATAAGGTTTTGTAAATCAAAAGGCACACTTTATTAAAAGGGAACATTTCAAGAAATTAGTTGATCAATTAGAAAGCTGTGACCCTACTTTTTATGGCGAAGGTGTGTCATCGCTTAGTGAAACAGTTAATGCAGTAGATTTACGGGCAAATAATGAAATATTTTGTACTGTTTGGGTAAATGGCAAACCCATAGATCTCAAAGGTGATACTGGCTCAATGTGCAATGTTATATCTGCAGAAACATTTGCCAGAGTATGTCCTGGTGAAAGGCTTGATTTCTCAGTGTGTGAAGCTTGTTGCTTATGGTGGTGAAGAGATTCAGACTGAAGGCTCAGTAATGCTTTCATGTTACTCTGCTGGAAGAAGCTACAACTTGTTATTTTATGTGGTCAATAGGTGCATCCAGTCATTATTAAAGCTCAGAGACAGTTTGAAAATGGGACTGCTTTCCTTTAACAAGTAAGTCCATCAAGTTAGCTTAAAAGACCACTATTCTAAATTTCCCAGTCTATTCTTTTCTACCTATGCTGATCCTTTCGAAGGCAAACAAGGCAAGCTTCCAGATGTATACTCTATGAAGTTAGTCCCAAATGTCAGCCCACTTATCAGGCCAGAGTGAAAAGTTGCAATAGCTATGCAGACCAACAGACTCAAAGCCGAACTAGACAAAATGGTGCAACAACGTGTAATTTGTCCAGTCGATGAACCAACTGAATGGGTATCTTCCATGGTGGTAGCTCATAAGAAAAGCTCAGATGACAACAGAATGTGTATTGATCTATGAGATTTAAACAAGGCACTGAAAAGCCTCATTATCCAATGTATACAGTTGAAGAAGTCACTGCTCATGCCAAATGCCACTGTTTTTTTCTGTCTTAGATACAAAGAGTTCATTTTAGCAAATTTTGCTTGACAAGAAATCTTCATTGCTAACTATATTCAGTACTCCATTTGGAAGGTACAGATTTCTGAGAATGCCATTTGGGATAAATTCTGCAAGTGAAGTCTTTCAACATGCAATGTAGCAAATTTTTTCTCGGTATCCTTGTGTTATTATAGTAGACAACATACTAGTAGAAGGTAATGGTAAAGCTGAGCATGACAGAAACCTCAGAAAAGTTTTGGAAAGAGCACATCAAATTAACCTTAAACTGAATCCACAGAAATGCAAATTCAGGCTACAAAAAGTCACTTATGTTGGTCATTTATTTACCAGTTCAGGCTTAGGACTAGACTCTTCTAAACAAACAGCCATTCTCGAGATGCCAGCTTCAGACAATGTTCAAACCCTACAATGTTTTCTTGGCATGGTTAACTATCTAGACAAGTTAATTCCAGACTTGAGTCAAATATCAGCACCTCTCAGAGAGCTAACACATAAATATGTATCCTGATCATGGTTACAACACCAGCGAGCATTTGATGTCCTGAAACAGACAATTGCCAGTCCACCTACTCTCAGATACTATGATGTCCACAAGCCAATTACTCTTTCGTGTGATGCTTCAAAACTTGGACCTGGTGCATCATTCTACAAGAGGGTCAACTTGTTGCCTATGTGTCCAGAATCCTTACCCAAACTGAAATACAGGTATGCTCAGATACAGAAAGAACTTTTGGCAATTGTGTTTGCATGTTCAAAGTTCCATGATTACATTTATGGTAGACCTATCTAGATTGAAAGAGACCACCAACATCTAGTTACTATTTTGAGAAAGTCTATGCATACAGCTCCAGCCAGATTGCAACACATGATGCTGATATTGCAAAAGTATAATTTCAATCTTGTCTACAAGAAAGGCAAACTTCTTTATCTTGCTGATACATTATCCAGATTGCCCAGAAATACAGCTAAACAGCATGAGAATGAGAAACTTGATTTTGAAGTCATGGAAGTGAGAAATTTTTTCTTCCACACATCTTGATGAACTTAGAGATCATACAGCCACACATCCAGTTTTACAGAAGGTCAACCACTTTATCAAAAGGATGGCCATTATAGCAATCTAGCTTACCTCAAGAAGTGCAACCTTATTTTCCAAACAGAGATGAGATTTTTTTCAGACAATGGCATCATCATGAAAGATCCTAAAGTTATTGTTCCAAAGTCTTTGCCATGAAAGGACATTACTATCTTGCACTCTGGTCACCCAGGAGCAGCAGAATATTCCCGTTCCTGTGATGATTCCTGAAGTTCTTGATATGAGTTGACTGAAGACTGTCCCTCTTGCTAAACCAGGCCATATTGTTATGTTACCAGATCTGGTTGCATCTCTAGACCATGTTATAGATACATAGCAATTTGGACATGAACATTGTATTTGTTTCTAATATCCATATTAATGCATGTCTAACTGCAAGGTAATTTTCTTTTAATTTAAGGGCAATCTTTTTAACAGGGAGTATGTAGATCAATGTGTGTGTGTGTGTGTGTATCTTTAAGAAGCAATCTAAGGGCTTCCACAAGTGCATAAATACAGAGCACGTGCAAGCCTGACTGCCATTTTATAGTAAGCTGTTGAGATGTAAGCATGTATTTATGTATGGTCTGTCTTTTAATCAGTTTGTTTATATTTTATGATGCTGCTATCCATCCTGATGTGTTTCTATGTAATAAAGCATCTGAACGAACTACCCTGCCTGTTTGTTATCTGTATGTAGAGGGATGAGTGACAATCCTTGTAGTCTCAAGTGAACTAAGACCATTGCCATGCAACCTGAGGGCTGTGGTAAGACCAACGTTAGGGCCCTGAACTGCTATTGACTGTCTCCCAGCTGGAAGCACAGGTTTCTCCTGGACTGCCTATTTTGATGTGATGGTATGCATCCTGGAGATCTACAGAGCACATCCAATCCTTATGCAAGAGAAGCAGAATGGCCTACACCTTGACCATACAGAACTTTGAGGTGTTTGACAAACTGATTCAGATTGCTGAGATTCAAAATGAGATTTGATGAAGTTCCTGTATATTGTAAAGGCGGAACAAAAGCACTTATGTTTTGGACTGTTTCCTGTTGTTTCTTTCAAAACTGAGTTTATCTTGCGCTGTTTTATAATGTTTTAACATTAAGGTGTTGGTGTCCATGTGAAGCCATTCTTGCCATGGTGTTCCTTTGGATTACAGTGCTATTTTTTTGTTTATCTTCAAGCTGAAAGGACTTCTCAGAGAAAGGACCTCTGAAGCTTTGATTTTTGTGGACTCATCTGCCACTAGAGTGATATCTGCTATTAGAATTCCCCTTCTGCCATGGGGAGATCTATCTCTGTATAAGTCCTGGGATGATCCTTCTATCTTGCAGAATCACATTTTTCTACCTACTCTCTGGTTTCTTGCAAGGGTCCTCTGAGGGTTAGAAAAACATATCCCTGTGATAGTGTCTTCCCATCCCGTTTGCTCCTGGAGAGAGTTTCCTTTACCTTAGGGCCAAACAAGGTGGATCCATCAAAGGGAATGTGATGTTATGAGGTACTGCCAACTGTGCCAGGGAGGGTAGGGCAGTGCATGTGTACACATGCCAGCATAGCTAGCTGGAGTTTTGTAAAAAAATTTATATTATTTGAATACCACACTGATTTGTACAGGTATTTGACAGACTATATTTGTAAAGTTACTTGTGTTAAAAATGTATCAACTGAAGGTCCTGCTCGACAGAAAGAATGTATGCATGTACATTTGGTTGTATTGTTGTAACTGATCAAAACAGTATGTTTACCAGAGAACCCTGGAAGGGTGGAAAGTTTGAAATTCTGTTACAGCTTTGAGATGCTGCCACAGATTTTAGCAACGTTCTGTGAGTGTACTGTACCAGTGTCAGGTGACCAGACATGATGTCATCCTCTAACCAGCAGCTGGTTTGTTTGGAACTCTTGCAGCAGCACTTTGGATCCTGACAGGAAAGATTTCTGACAGGATATATATATCTCACACATCCAGGCAGACAAAAGGAGAGACATTATATTGCTTTTACTGTGGTAAGACACTCAGAACACAACAGCTTGCCTTACTTTAGTAAGTAGTCAGGGAACAGTAATTCTTTAGTCAGTCAGGGACATTTAGTGAGATTAGTTTAGTATTGTTTTCTGTCTCTGTGAGAAACTATCCAACTGTATTATTTTTTTGTATATCTCTGTGGTTGAAACTCAGTTGTTTACTGTATTCAGTATTCTCCTGTTTTCTGTTTTATTATTTATCATTACATATTGTAATACCTTTCATTGTCACTGGTCCTTTAGAGAATACTTTTAACACACCCTCACATTTGTATTAGTATTAATTTTAGACAGTATAATTGGGTACCCTTTGTAAGAGCCTTAGGGTAACTGACTGGTGGCAACATGATAACCTCAGAGTACGGGAAGAAAGGGGCATAGCTAGTAAATCTGTGCCAGCTTTTCTCAGGTGTGCATGTTTGTGAAACCCAAATATCCAAGTGTGTATGTCAGCTACTAGGAACAGGGACAAAAAGCTCCAAAGTGCTCAGTGTGGAGTTTTGTGTGGGCCTGGAGAGGGAGAGAGAGTGAGATGCAGAGTACAGCCCCTAGGTCTGGGTCATGCTGCCTGTGTGCTTTTAGAGGAAGTTGGGCTTGGTGCAGGGAGCTGCATCTGAAAATACTGTGTGAATCCAACTTTGCTCCTAGCGACTGTCCCCTTACCAAAGTCAGTGGTGAGGATTGCGGCTCCATGATTACTGGCCTGGAGTAGGGACCCATCACAGGGAGCATTGATGAATGAAGTCTTGAAGGGCTCCACAAAGTCACAAAATCACATCCATGCATGCCTTCTTACAGCAATGCTTGAACCTGTGACTCTTGAAGCTCCCCCTGATGTGTGAGGAAATCAGCCTCATGGAGGCATTCAATAAGAACTGGAGGGTGTCCAGTTGTGAAAAAACTGTCTTCTTGTCCTCCACAGACATGGACCCTGAGAGGATATTGGAAAACACCTTGATCAAGTCCCTCTGAATCTCGTGACATGTGCCAAGTAGTTCAGTGACCTGAGGGTGAAGGTCACTGACATGTAAACATGCTTCCCAAACCTGGTCAATGCCTTGGATTCTGTGTCTGGGAAATGGACAAAAGAACTCTGCTTAGCAAGTGCTTTCTTGGTGGCTGCTGCTACCACCATAGGATCCACTGGGGGACCCTTGCTCCAATGGGCCTTATTCTTTGGTGCAATGAGGTATCTATCTGGCCTCTTGGGGATAGGCTCCATGACATCCAGATCCTTCCGATTCCTCCATCTCATCCACTCAAGTACTACCCAGGACATAGCTGAGCTGGCTTCAAAAGCCTAGAGAAACATTGACTCCTCCTGGGAGGGGGGGGGGTCAGAAGACCAGCCTCCTTTCTGTCTCAAAAGTTCTAAGATTTTACCAAATAAGATATCTTTGTGGGTCATCTGGATGACCCCTTCCCTTCATTAAGGTCAGTGTCTTCAGTCAAGGATTCCTGTAGGTAATCTAAGTGCCTCCTTTTGCTCGTATGCATCTGAGGGGGATATCTATTGGGAAGCTCCAGGGAGGACTTGGAATTATGAGCAGAATCCTGGATGAGGACTGTCTCTAGGCTTGACCAGAATGCCTGTCTGAATGGGACAGGATGTAAAGACTCATGATCCAGAGAAGATAGTTGTGGAGGGGGTGGACTCGAGGAGGGTAAGAACGTCCAATGCCCTGGACTCTCTGTTTGGGGGATGGACAGAATAACTCTGGGATGCTACTTCCAGACTTCTCTGGGGGGGGGGGTCTCAAAAGTTCTAGGATTTCACAGAATGAGACATCCTCAAAGGGTGATCTGGGGGACCCATTTCCTTCATCAAAGTCAGTGTCTTTGGTCAAGGATACATATGGATATTGTAAGTGCCTCCTTTTGCACATACACTTCTGGGGTGGTCTCCTGTGGGACACTCCAGGGCGGACTCAGAAGTGTGAGTAGAATCCTTGATGAGGACTGTCTCTAGGCATGGATGGGCCAGCTGTCCCGATGGGACAGGGTGAAAAGACTCAGGATCCAAAGAAGACAGATATGGAAGGAGTAGACCCAAGGAACTCGAGAATTCCTTGTTCACTGAGGTGGAAAATGCTCTCTCCACTACCTCAAAGGCAGAGGTCAAGGGGAAACTAGAACTGAGCTGATAGGAACCAAAGCCACCTGCTCACCACTGCTCTGGGAATCTTCAAGAGCCTGCCCTGAAGCACAGGTTGGAGCTGAGCTGTCCAGCACCAAGTCCCCAAGGGGAAGGGATGCTATGAAAACTTTCTCATCATCCTGTCCAGATCTGCTTCTGTTAGGCTACTAGTTGATCTAAGCATTTATGAGGTTAAGAGTGGCCTGGACATCCTTCGAGGCATCTCCTGCAAAAAGGGTGAGTGAAGCCTCAAAAAAATCAGCTCCAAGAACAATCTGGGTAATCAAACCTGAAGAGACTTCGACTAGGCTCGAGTCAGATCCAAAGAGACAGTTGGTTCAAAGGTACTCAATTTAGATGGTGTCAGACCTGTAGGAGCAGATGGACCCAAAGATATTTATATTTTCCTGGGCAGGCCGAAAAACAAAGTGGAAGGAGGAGAGTGAGCAGAGAAATGCTTCCTCAAATCTTTAGGCTTGTCAGTAGTATCCACTTTTGATGACTCCAAAGATTTCTAGGAGGGAGGGGGAATTCCAGAAGATGAAGAAGAAGTGGAGAGATGCAAGCCTTTCAAGACCAATTTCTTCCTGCACTCGATGATCAAGCCCTACACAAATCTTACAGTTAGTATTAAGATTCCCTGTTCTGAGGCAATAGACACACTCAGAGTGAGTGTCTGAATTTGTAATCTTCTGTCCACAGGATGAGCACTTTTTAAAACTAGTTGGGTTTTCAGACATGCTGAAAAAAGAACAATAGGATACAACCACAAGTAAGAATAGAAATACTACCAACTATGGTTAACACTAAAACAGTGCTTAGAAAATACTAACAATGGTAAAAGAAGTATCATCTGTATGGTAGCAAGAAAATATAGGAAATGGAGCACAAGGCCTGATCAACACTACAGATTTTTTTAAACATGGAAAGATGGGCGAGGAAGAAGGGAATAAAGGAAACAATTATTCAAAAATTAAGTAAAGGTAACTTATCTAATTCTGAATCCCACAGGAGCTGCAAGTGACCATGCCCAAATGCTGAAGTGTCAAATGAGATCTAGGTAATTCAGATGAAGAAAGGACTATGGGAAAGGGGAGGAACTTGAGCTATGGAGCCAAAGTCTGAAGAAGTGGTTGAAGTTGGATCTGAGACCCATCGGTTGAGTAATGGACAAAAACGACATCATATCTGCAGATACGACATTCCTCACAATTTTATAATTTGTCAGAATTATAAGTTATGTACTCACGATAACTAGGCAGATCTGTTCCCCACTTATGGGTTACAGATCCAATCCTCGGATCTGACTCGACCTTATACTATAGACTTCGGGTCCAACTCTCGAGCTCCTCCATCTATTCATAATGTCCCACTCCACCCCCATTGCCTCATATCGAGTTTGCTATTCTATTTTACAATTATAGATGAGAAAAAGACATAGTCAGATAGAAAAGATAGGGCTCAAATCTGGAACTGTATTTTCTAAACACTGTCCAATAGGTTCTTCCAGAATAAAAATGGATGGGGAATGGATGGGAGGGGAGTTGAGGAAGAATGAAAATGGACAACGCAGATACCTAGTTATGATGAGTACATAACTTATAAATCTGATGTTGACCTTTACATTCTTCCTCACTTATGGGACAGAGTCTCCAGCTATGTTGACCTTGGGTGGCCCTCATGGAAGGATATTCCATAGTACTGCAGAATCAAAGGAAGCTCTATTTCTAGATATGATGTCCAATTTGTAATGTGAAAAAAAGGGTTTGAGTTTTGGATGATGTAGCTGCTGCACAAATGTCATCAATAGACATTCCTGACTAAAAGGCAGATGAAGTAGTCATGGATCTAGTTGAGTGAGCTTGGGGAGGTTATGGTAATGCCATACCCTTCTGACAGTAAATCCATGGAATACAGTCTTCAATCCATTTAGCTAGGGTAACTTTAGAAACTGTTTAGCCTAGGCGATTCGGAGAGAAAGATACAAAAAGTTGGCGTAATTTTCTAAATAGTTTTGTCCTGTGAAGGTAAAAATGTAGTTGTCTGTGCATATCAAGGAGGTGTAATATGCAATCTCCTTTATTATAAAAAGCTGGAAAGAAAACTGACAAGTGAATGGATTGGTTGATGTTATTTTCATAAGCTACCTTAGGAAAAAAAGAAGAGTTAGTCCACAGAGAAACCATGTCTCTATGAAAAACAATGTAAGGAGTTTTTGCTGAAACAGCCTAGAGTTCAGAAATTATTTCTGCCGAAGTTATAGCTACCAAGAAAACCATCTTCCTTGACAGAAATTTTAGGTCAGATTTATCTAAAGGTTCAAAGGGTTTTTTGTGTCAAACCTACAAATACTGCAGTAACAGCCAATGTGGTCAGGGATCCTTTACTGGAGGCCTTAGAAAAAAATACTTTTCATAAAAGCTTTATACAATCTAATGGAAGCTAAGAAAAAAGATTTATTCCCATTGTGGACATTTGAAATTGTTGCCAATTGAAGTTTAATGGTAGAGAAACTAGCACCATATTTGAAAAGAGTTGTCAAAAACTGAAGAATAGCTGAAGTTGGTGAAGGAAAAGAATCAATGTCCTTATCTGATGCCCAAATACAGAATCTTTTCCACTTGCTTCTATAAACTTTTTTGGTAGAATCCTTTTGAGAAGCCAATATAATGTCATGAACTGGGGAAGAGAGTCTTGACTGTCTAATTACTGGAAGTGGAGAAACCATGTGGTTAACTTGAAGGCCTGAATGTTGGGGTGTTGAATTCCTGACAGATAAAAGAGGAGATCCTGAGTAGGCTCCAGTATCCATGAAGGATAACAAAGATGAGACCCTAGAAAGGGAAACCATACTTGTTGAGGCCAGAAAGGGACAATGAGGATTACTGAGTTCTTCACCCTACTTGCTTTCTGCAAAAATCTTGGAATCAGCAGAAGAAAAGGATAAGCATAAAGCAGATCCAAGGGCCAAGAGTGAAGAACAGCATCTCTCGGTGACTCCCCCTGGGGGGGTCAGAACAAAGTACTCACTGTACTTTTTGTTGAGAGGAGTGGCAAATAGGCCACAGCAAGGTTGGCCCCAATGCCCAAAGATCATATTCACTATGAACTGATTGAGAGACCACTCGTGAGGCATCAGAATAGATCTGCTTAGTTTGTCCGCAAGCACATTGGTATTCCCTAGGATGTGCATCCCAAGTAAAAAGCAGACTGATGAGATCGCCCATTCCCAAACCTTCATGGCCTCTCTGCAAAGGGGGCTATATCGGGTTTCTCCTTGCTTGTTGTACGAGACTACAGATGTTGTCAGTCTGAACTGCAATAGTTCCCAAGGGAAGAACATCTTAAAATGCCTGCCATGCTAAAAGGACATTGACATGCAACTTGGTCTCTTAGGGGGACCACATGACTTGGACAGTTCTTCCCAAGAAATGCCCCCACACCCCACTTGAGAAGTGTCCATGGTCACTGTGGCTAATGGGTTTGGTAGAACAAATGACCTATACAGAAAAAGATCATCTGATTGTATCCACCAGTGAATATTTTGCTTGCAAATCAGAATGAATCTGACTTGAAAGACGGGTTGATACAGAATGGATCACAGTATAGCTAGAGTCCATTGGGGATCCTGCATAAAGAAGCAAGCAAAAGGAAGTAGTATTATGGTAGCTTACATCGACTCAAGTGTTTGAAGCACTAACCTTGCTGGGAGAGATGAATGGGAAGGGATAGCCTGAACTTGATTTCTGATAGGAGTAATGCTATGGAGAGGCAAAGATGCTATCTCTGTAGTTGTGTTTAAAACTGTTCCAATGAATTCCAGGCTCTGAACCTGTGCAAGTTTTGATTTGGCAAGATTTATCTTAATGCCTGAAGTGTCACAAATCTAGAGCAAATAGTCCTTGGTATGTTGAAGTTGACGATTGGATGGGGTAGTAAGGAGACAGTCATCTAGATATGGGAACACCTGGAATTCTTTCACTCACCATGCAGTTGGTAAACACCCTGGAGGATGTGGTGAGTCCAAATGGCAGAGCTCTAAATTGGTAGTGACTGGATCCCAGACCAAAGTGGAGGTGTCTCTTGGATTGTCTGTCTATTTTGATACGATACTACACATCCTGAAGATCTACAGATCACATCCAATCATCCTTGTGCAGAAAAGGCAGAATGTACCGAACCATGACCATTCACAACTTCACTTTCTTTACATACTGGTTCAATTTGCTTAGATCCAAAATGGGTCTGAGGTCCCCTGTTTTATTTATAAGATCATAGGCTCACAAGAAGTTACTAGGCTATTGGCCTTGAGGCCCTTATAAGCCTAGCCAAGAGTTTAGCCCATGTTTATACAAGTCAACAATTGATCCAGCAGGGGACACAGGTGGAATCCCAGGGATGTATTTTCTGTTTCCCATCCAGTTATCCAGGTTGCACTTAAAAAGGGATAAAGAGGTTTGCCTGACGTGGAGAGGGAGTCTATTCCACAGATGAGGGAGTCTCTGGGACACAAATGGGCACAAAAGGATGATACTGCAAGGATGCTGCAGTGGTTATTCATATTGGTTAATACCAAGTCCAAGATATTATAACCTCCTGTGGGGATATCAACTAGCTGCTCCAAAGTATTTGCATTGACAACATTGAAGAATCTCTGGGAATTTGTTTTCTGGCATGAGTATTTCTTCCAGTCTATGTTTGGGTAGTTAAAGTCACCCAGGATCAGGGAAAAGTGTTGAATCTTGATAGATTCAAAGAGGTCCACATATGCAGATTGGGCATCTTGAGTCAGATTTGGGGACCGGCAGCTAGCTATGATTTGTATAGGGGTCTTGTCAATGGGCAACTGTGCTGGGAGTGTCTCCTGTGCGTCATACTGTTTGACCAGCCTGTAGGTGTGTGTGTCTTTAATATATATTGAAGCTCCACCTCCTTTGGCTTTACTGCTTACAGTTTGGGGTCTGAATGTATGATAGGTTGATTAAGGGTTCTGAATGTATCATAGGATGAGTAACCAGCTAAAGCTGGGGAGCTCTCCGCAGCTTTGAACCAGGTTTCTGTGACTACGCAGATGTCAGCATTTTCCAGGGTTAAGAATGCTTGCAATGAGTGCAGTTTCATGCTTAGACTCCTAGTGTTTAGCAGCATGACCTTTAATTTGCATTTTGTTGAAGTTTTTATGTTGGTAGTTTTAACCTCATCACTTTTCCTAAAAAAGGCACGATGGGGGAGGTAACAGCCTTTGCCAGAAGCCTGAAGCCCAAGTGAGACAGATGCAGGCCATCTCTGGCAAAGCATTGTAGTCTGTCAATCATGTCTTCCCAGTCTGTCAGGTACTGGATCATCATGGAATGACACCAGAAACTAAGCCAATTATTAAAGTCAATCATTTTCTGTTTGTATTGCGACATCATTCTGGGTAATGGTAGAATGATGCTTAAGGTTAGGGACATACCCACCTGGGACACATGTTCAGCGAGTTCAATCACGTCTCTCTTCATATAGTCCAGGGAGGTACAGCTCAAGTCATTCATACCAACATGGCCTATGACAGTCATAACAGTACCTGTTGTTGACAGACTTGAGTGCGTAAGTGATATGGCAGATTCTGGCCCCTGACAGACAACTAACCGTGACTTTCTCCTTATCCAGCCTAGTGAGAGGCACATCTGTGTTTCTCACAATGGAGTCTCATATGACTAATATGTTGGGCTTATGATTAAGCCTTAGTGGCTGTGAGACACAGGTGTGTGAATTATGTATAGTATATGGTGTGGAGGGCTGCGGAGATCGCATATGTTTTTGCCTCAGAGGTCCTTTTATTTGGGTATGCTTTTGTTGAGGACCTCTGCATTTGTGTAGGTGTGGGTGGTAATTGAGGTGTAGTGATTGTGCTGACACCCTTCTCACTGCCAGATATACTGGCTTCTGAGGGAGAGAGCATAGACTCTAGGTTCCTAATGTAATTGTATCTCTTGCAAAATGTGTTCCTAGGTGGTAGTAATAGATTGTTGTCTGTTTACATGAGGCAGTTGCTACACTATCTCAGGATGCCCTTATCAACCAGACTGGCAGGAGAAACTGTAGGAAATTGTCCATCCATATTTGTCAGAATCTGGGGGAGAAAGGCCAGGGAGAGCTAAGGGGTAGGCCTAAAGTAGTCCAAGTGCTTTAACCAAAACTAAGAGGCTTAGAATAATACTTACAATTTAAAAAGGCTATAAACAAGCAGTAATAAATGCAACAGAAAAGATGCAATTGAACCCTTTGGAGAACAAGCAGCAGCAAGTAGAAAAAGCAAGCTGAAGTAATAGAGTAGGAGGAGGAAACACAAATACAGTAAAAACAGCTGAATAAAGTGTATTTTTTTTCTTGTTTGTTTGTTAGTATAGTGGAAAGGGAAGAGAGGAGGAACAGAAGATAATTGAAGGTTAAGGAACTAAGAGGTTTGGGATTCCCAAATGATCACTGTATTAGGTAGAATTAGCTAATGAGATGGGACTGGAAGGAGTGTCCCAGATCAAATTTACAGTAGGGTGGGCAACAGCAAAAGCCACCAACTTTAAGAACACAACAACAGTCGGTAGTGAAGGTGGGAGAAAAACAAACATTCAACTAGATATCAGCAAATATACAAATGCAGACACAGAAAAATAAATAACTCAGTCACACAAATAAATAAAAACAGTGCAGTACTAATAAGAAACACTGAACAGTTAGATAACGTGCAACCTATAATACTATGACTTCCCAGGTAAAGTGTGCCTTATAACAGTATTTTCAAATGATGTATTATATGAAACAATGCACAGTACAGTATGCCAGAAATAGTCAGAGGAAAAGTACTTGGCCCTGTTACAGATGCAGCTCCTGCAAACTTATTTACAGGAGGAGTACTTTTAGGCATCCCTTCAGGATTTGCCAACTTATGTAGGACATTAGGTAAAATGAGGTCAATGCATTATAAACATATAAAAATGGAAGGAGACATACATACCCTCAAGCTTGCAGCCCCACAGGTCACCGGGTGCAGCACTAATGGAGGGGACACTGTCACCATAACAGAGCAAAGAATATAAACAGATTTGTAACTTTAAGGCAGATATGTACATCTTAAATGAAATGTCATCAACCAAACCAGTACCAAAACAGGTATGTTAAATAATTTATTATTCATGTTTTTTATCATGTGACTGGTGAGTATCCCTCATAAACATCAAGCGTTCATATGAGTTGATATTGGCTGAAAAAGCACCCACTGGTGTGAAAGCCTGCATTATTTCCATGGTCAACAAACTTGGTATGACTTACTTGTGCCATTTGTGTGTTTGCTAACCTTTGATAACAGTAGCAGTAGTCTATGTATCTCTACTTGTCAGTGTGTGTGTCACCACAAAACCCAGCAGTCTGGGTCAATAAACTACTAGCCAGCTGGTGTCAGTTGCCCAGCTTGGGTTAGCTGACAAACAAAAGCAGGTATAACACTAACCTGCTAAACATGAACCATGGATTACTGCACTCTTTGGCACTAAAAAGAAGCATGAATAAGTTCCAAATCCTATCTGGTCTGGAGGGACCATCAGGAGGACTCTTTTGTTTAACAGCTTTTGGACTTCTTGTGCTGCTTCCTTCCTCTGACTGGGTGGGATATTGGAAAGTTTCTTCCTTTGACAGTGAGGAATAAGGGTAAATGGTATGCAATAACCTCTGGATATTATTCTTTGCACCCATGAATCTTTTGTGATGTTTGTCCAGGCATCCAAATGCAAACAATGACCTCCGACTGCCTCCAGAAGGGTCCCTGAGATTTATGGAACAACATTTTCTTACCACCTCTCTAGTTCCTAGAGAATGTCTTCTGAGGTGCAGAAAACTTGATCCCTATGGCAGACAGGGTTTTTCCATATTTTTCACTGCAGATAAATATATCCTTTACTGATGACCTAAACAAGGAAGTGCCATTGGATGGGAAGTGAATAAAGGACATCTTAAAAGACTCCGCAAAGTCACAGACACATCCAGGCATGTCTCTTTATGGCAATGCCTGAACTGGCTGCTCATGCGGTACCTTCAGCTGTGTGAGAGATTAACCTCACTGAAGCATTCAAAATAGAAAAACAGTGACAAGTTGAGAGGAGGTTTTTTTGAAATCTTCAGCAGACATGGACCCTGACAGCGTATTTGCAGGTTCCTTAGTCAAATCTCTCTGAAGTGTAGTAGAATGAGCCAAGTAGTTTAGTGAGCTCATGGCAAAGGTATCTGAGGCAAACACTCACTTTCTAAATTTGTATAATGCTCTAGACTTCTAGTTAGGTAGATGGACAACAGAGCTCTGTTCTGGTAGCTCTTTCTTAGTAGCTGCTGCCACCAAAATAGCATTAACTGGGACTTCTTTGCTCCAGTGGGGTCTGTCTGTAGATGGTGCCAAGAACTTGTCAGGGTGCTTGGAATGAAGGTAATGCTACTAAATACTAGAAGTCTAAACCTCAAAATGCACTCTCTCAAGGCACTCCTAAAAATGGAGAACATCGATATCTGTGCAGTAAATGAGACCTGGTTCAAGGCTCTCAAGAGCACCCCTGCAATACCAGGCTATAACTCTTACCACACTTTTCAGCCACCAAACCAGGACTGAAACACTAAAGGTGGAGGAGTGTCCATATTCACCAAGGATATTCACAACACCAGGCTAGTTGCCCAACACAATGCGTCTGAAATTCTTCAGGTGCAACTAACACTAGGTAAGACTGCAATAAAAACTGTAGCTTGCTACAGATCCCCCACCATGCCCCAAGATTCTCACTACACCTTTCTAAACATACTGGAAAATATTAAGATACAACCAAATACCCTAATACTGGGTGATTTCAACTACCCTGCCATTAACTGGGAAAACTACTCATGTACCAACACCTTTGTCCAACGGTTCTTGGAGTTCATAAATTCCAACGCCCTGGATCAACTAATCCTTAGTCCCACAAGGGACTCCAATACCCTAGTCCTGGTCATTACCAACATGGCAAATCGATGCTCCACACCTATGGTCACCCACTTGTTGGTCAGGTCTGGCCATAAGCTAATCACCTTTGACATCCACATCCCACCCCCACCCCCACCCCCCAGTAAGGAAACCTCCGTAAAAAAAAACTTCTCCAAAGCCAACTTCATGCTACTAAAGTCAGAAGTGACAAACCTCATGACACCCATGCAGACGAGAACTGAAAGTCTGACTGCTGAATCCTACACTAAGGCACAGTACGAGCACATTCACTCATGCATGAATCGTGCCATCCCCAATAGAACAAGAAGCTCTCCTCCCAAAAAAGGATGCCAATCTGGTGGTCTCTTGCTATAAACAAACTTTACAACAAAAGGAAGAAACTGTTGCAGAAAAGAGGAAAATCCCAGGATGCAAAAAAGTCCCTTACCAGCCTCAGAAAGAAGCTGAGATCCCTCATAAAATCCTCCAAAGCTAGTTACAAAAATAAAATTGACAAAGATTCCAAAGACAACCACAAGGCATTCTATAACTATGTCAAGAATCTAAATGGCAATGCTCAGATCTGCTCTGAGCTACAACAGAATGGCATTGAATATACTGATCCCAAGGATATTGTCAATATCCTGGCAGATTGATTCAGTGCAAACTTTACCTCCCTCTCACCCCCTAAAGGACCCATCTCAATACCGAAAGATTGCCAAATTCTGGTAATAATGGCCACACAGGTAAAAAATGCACTCTCCAAAGCTAAGAATACAGCATCCATGGGACCAAACGACATCCTAGGCTGTGTACTGCATGAACTACAAAATGAACTGGCACCTCACCTAAGTGTCATGTTTAATCATAGCCTCACCTCAGGCTCCGTGCCCACTGAGTGGCGCACAATTACAGTTATCCCACTCCACAAGGGGGATCCACCTTGGATCCCGGGAACTACTGCCCCATCAGTCTGACGAGCCTGATCTGCAGGGCCATGGAATGTATTATCATGGAACTTATAAACAAAGACATTGACAACCTTCAAACACTGGACCCCATGCAGTTTGGGTTTGTGAAGGGCCGATCTTGTCTCCAGAACCTGATTGACTTCTTTGAATCAGTCTCCAGAGCCATGGACAAGGGTAAGGTGGTCCACACAGCCTATCTGGACCTCGCCAAGGCCTTTGACACCATCCCCCACTCTGGAATCATACATAAACTTACTAAGCTGGGCATTAATCCCTACGTCACTCGATGGGTTGCCAACTGGCTTACTGACAGAACCCACACTGTAAAAGTAGCCGACTCCAAATCCAGCTCCAGACAGGTGACAAGTGGAGTACCTCAGGGTTCAATCCTGGGACTGCTCTTGTTTGGCATCTACTTCTCTGAAGTACAGGCAAACACTAAGGGACTCTGGCTAACAAAGTTCACAGATGACTGCAAACTGGCAGCCATTATCGAATCACCAAATGATGTGGATATTCTGCAAAAGGGCCTTACAGAAACAGATGCTTGGTGCCAGAGCCATGGGCTCAAGCTCAATGCCAAGAAATGTATAGTTATCCCCTTTGGGAAAAAATATGTACCCATGAATTACCAGATATGTGGCAGTACACTAAACACCAAAATTGTGATAAGAGACTTAGAGACACAGGTGGACAGTGGTCTCACCTTCAATAACCACATCGCCACAACAGTCAGAAAATCCTTCTATGTGGCACACCTCATTACTAAGGGCTTTTCATCCAGAAAAAAGGAGGTCATTGTCCCACTGTACTCATCCCTCATTAGACCCATTATAGAATACAACGCCCCGTTTGGTATGTACCTCTCAAGACATCTGCAACAACTGGAAAGGCCGCAGAAATACCTCACTAAAACAATCACAGGCCTAAAGCAGATGCCCTATGCTGACTGTCTAAAAAAACTCCACCTGCACTCTGTCACATATCGTCTACTCAGAGGCGATCTCTGCTTAACATACAAGGCCAAGTCAAACCCAGAGCTGTTGGACATGCTACACTTAAAAAAATCCCAATCCCTCAGAGACACATGCTCCAGGGATCTAAACCTTGTCATCACAATGAACAAAACATGCTGGAGGGATAGGTTCCTGACCCAGAGACTCCCCAGACTCTGGAATAGACTACCCATACATGTCAAGCAGAGCACCTCTTTGGCCCTCTTCAAAAGGAACCTTGATGATTGGATGGGAGATAGGAAATTCACCCAGGGATCACATCAGTCGCCCTGCTAGACAGCGGTCCAGGGAAGTAAATACTGTGGGAAGAAATATCCAGGGAATTGTTATGGCTAGGCTTGTATAGGCCCTAGGGCTGATAGCCTAGTACCAATCCGACCTATGAATGGGCTAGACAGTATATGGCTCCTTCCATGTCCATCGGGTAAATCAGATCAGTAAGTTTTTCCACTGGGGGGTGATCCAAGATGTAGATAGGCTTGAACCAAAAGCCACCAAGAACACTGTTTGTTCAGGAGAAGGGATTTGGGATGACCAACCACCTTTCTGCTTTAGGATCTCTAGAATATCTCCAACTGAGATGTCATCCAGTGGTGATCTAGGGGATCCTTCTCCTTCATCAAAATCAGTGTCTTCCATGACAAACTCCAAGGGGGATTCTATGTGTCACCTTTTACACGTCCTCTTCCAGGAACCTCTTCCATGGGGTGTTCTGGAGAGGTATTAGAAGAGAAGGGAAGTTCTACTACTGGAACAGACTGTCATTGTGGAATAGGCTTGAACAACTCAGAGCTTGGAACAAATGAGAATAAAGGAGTAGGATCCAAAATATGAGAAGATGGTTCTCTCTGGAGAGAAAAAGCCCTTTCCACCACCTTGAAGGCTGAGGGACCAGGAGAAGCCCCAATCCACTCCCTCAGAGCCGAAGCTTCCAAGAAAAGTAGGTCATGGCCACCCCCAGATCTCAGCCTCCAGGGAAGAATCAGATCTGAAGTGTCTAGGGCTGAAGCTCCAAGGGGAAGGAACAGATCAGACAACACTAGAGCTGACCCTTCCCTCTCAGACCCGGTGCTGTCCCCTCAGCTTTGAGACCCATTCTGATCCAAGCATATTGGAGCAGAAACTGTCAGGGAAGCAGTCAGAGTGGAGGAAAAATTTTTCCTTGGATCCAACAGTGAACATCTTGGCGATTTCAGATCCTGGGGCTCCACCAATGGTCATTCCGGAGAAGGAGATAGAATAGGCTTTGAGTGTACACTCACAGATCTGGTAGGGGACAGAGCTGGCAGGACCCCAGCTGGATCTGAGCTCTGAGAAATGTTTACATCATCTTAGACACATCTGCTTTGAATAAACCTCTAGAGGACCTAGAAGACACTGTGGAAGGGTGCATGGAATGTTTCTTTAGAGTCTGAAACAACTGTGCAAGCAAAGAGGGTGAAATAGGCATTACCGTGTGTTCAGGAGTACAGCTCCTACAAGCTGTACCTGGCTTTGGTTCCAAAGACTTAGGATCCAGCGTGGATGTCAGTGGTGAAGGATAGTTGACTATCAGAAGGATGGTTTCAGGTAAGAGGGTAGGCTAAGAGACTTCAGATCTGAACATGAGGTATCCATAACTTTTCTCACTTTTTCCCTTAGGATCTGATGAAGACCTGGGGGACTGCAGCAGAGAAATCTTCTTGTGGATTTTGAAGAGGTTTGAGCTTGGGAAAATGAAGTAGCAGGAAGTAAACCTTTCAGTATAAGTTTGTTATGCCTGTCAGCCAAAGCTCTAGAATCATAGCCAGCTTTAGGCACCAGCGAACCCTGCAGTCACGGAGGCCCTCAACCACATTATCTTATCTTGATATTTTTTAACATGTTTGCCAAATCTACAAAAACTAGTAAAACAATCTTGTATACTTAATAAACTAGGTAGGTGATAATAACTCTGATTTATATATCCTTTAAAATTCAAACATATCTGTGGTTATAGCAACAGTATTTTATTAAGTAACAGGCTTCACAATTCCATGAAATATTTTACCACTGACATAGTGCTTAGTTAAACCCTGCTGGTGTCCATTCTGTCCACTAAAACTAACAACATAGCCAGCTATATGTGCCTGCAATACCTGTGGCTGCAGGTAGGGGCCTCACGTATCTCCATACTGATTTCCTGATCATGCTCCTTTACCTGAACAGGGCTGTGATGTGACCCTGTTAGGATAAAGCTAATAATAAACATTAATGAGGTAAGCACCAGAGAGCTCAGCAGCCCAGAGTGACCGATCTCGGTGCACCTTAGATGCTCCCACTCTTCAGTGATGGTTTTCTCTTTCAAGGAGTTTTATAAATACTGGCAGAACACCAGATTCCATAACTCTCATCTTCTTTGCTGAAGAATTCTACTGATTGCCAAAAGTAATAGAAGAATAAAGTTTCACAATTAGGAACATGTTTTAAATATTACTCTTAACACCTTTTGCATCAACATGCATTTTGGACAAAAAGTATAAAACTGTGATGTCTGCATTTACTGATTATCTGTAATCCTGAATGATTTACCAGGAAATCAAACTTTTTATGAAGGACAGGGCAAAGTTATGAGGCAAAATCGGGGAAGGTCTGTGAAATCAGGGACAGTGATAGGTATGTATTACTCCTCAGTGAAGTAAATAAAAATAACTTTCCCCTGCTGCTGTTTGAGGACTGCTAAACAACATTCACTGATCTGGTATGATAGTACCATTGTTGCACAATGTATTGCTATTTATTGAAATAAGTAGAAAACTATTATTGCTGTGGCTTATATGTGTGTGCACTCACCCAGTAATGGCCAGGCCACATACATTATTTTTTTAGTTATGAGTAAAAAATGCAGCTAACAAGTAATTATATTTCAAAAATAAGACATATAATACATCACAGAACATTCAGACACTTAGATCTTCTGTGATTGTGGTGGCCCCCCTCCTTAGTCTGTATAAATGGATAATCATTCTTGACTGTGTGGGGCCACACAAAAGCTGTTGTTGGTTGGGGAAAAATGAGGAGAAAAAATGTGTTAATTTTCTGATTACACTCTTTAACCTGAAAAGGGCTGTGATATGACCCTGTTAGAATAAAGCTGATAATGGCCTCTGCGCTCATTCGCATCCATTTTAAAATCAGCCATGCTCAGATGTATGTGTATAGAAAACTGCTGTATGTTATGTGCATGGGAGGGGGGTGCTGGGGATTGTGTGGTTATTATTTTAGTTTGCATCACAGTCAAACCTTAGAGATATGCACAGGAGGTCATTATAGCTTGTGTTTGGACTGGGGACAGTGTCATCATTGTTTCCTTTACTTTTCTTACAGACCTCGGCGGTGTGCAAAGAAGGTTACTATAGCCTGTCTAGGGGCACTGTACTGTCCAGGAGCAACATAATAAAATACATTACTATAATCATTATTTTTGTTCACTTTCCTCCCAGTCACACATCAAGCATGTATACAGATTGCTGCATTTGGGAGGTTGGAGGTTAGGGGTTAGGAGTGATGAAGCATGCTATGTATATATGTATGCATATATATATATGCACATATATATATGTGCGGAGCAGTGGTGCAGTGGTAGCATTGTCACCTCACAGCAAGAGGTTCTCCAGTTTGATTCTCTGCTGGAATGCCTTCTGTGTGGAGTCTGCATGTCCTCCCTGCATTCGTGTGGGTTTTCTCCAGATACTCCAGTTTCCTCCCACGCTACAAAGACATGCATCTGGAGCTTTTCCCCCCAGGCCTTCACTGAAAATTGGCTTTGTTCCAAGTCGAACTATCCTGGTAAACTTTTAGTTATGTACTCACCATAACTTCAGATGTTTGGGATCCATCTCGCCTACATTCTGACTGATGGGTTCGGAGCCGATCCTCGGCTCCGACTCGGCACGCTTATGCCAAAGAGCGAAATCTCTTATTGGCTGAGCTTACTATATCCCAGGATGCACCACTACCAGTCCCCCAGATCTAGTTTGTCCGCATACATGCACACACGCATGCACTGCTTATATAACATTGACAGATGAAACAAGATAAAAAACAGTAGAACTCAAACCGTTCAATCTCTTCTGATCTCCAAGGCAGGGGGAAGGAGGGTGGGTTATTAGGAATGTAGGCGAGATGGATCCCAAACATCTGAAGTTATGGTGAGTACATAACTAAAAGATGTTATGTGATCCTATCTCGCCTACATTCTGACTGATGGGACAGCGTCCCTAGCACCTAAATCCTGGGTGGCTCACTGGAAAACACTCCTGAGTACCGTGGAACCAAATGATGCTCGTCCTTTAGATGCCACATCCAATTTATAGTGGGAAATGAAAGTGTGTGGGTTGGACCAAGTAGCCGCAGCACAAATCTCAGAAATAGCGAGCTTGGAATGGAATGCAATAGAGGTAGCCATAGCTCTAGTAGAGTGACCTTTGACAGATGTTGTAAGTTGTTTATTTGAAGAGGAATAAGCTTGAGTTATGCAATCTCTGATCCATTTGGCAATAGTAGCTTTAGTGATGGTTTTATCCAGTTTATTATCTGAAAAGGACACAAACAATTGATCTGTTTTCCAAATTTGTTGAGTCCTATCTAGATAGAAGCGCAATTGCCTGTGAACATCCAATGTATGGAAGGTGTATTCCGCTTTGTTTGAAAATTTTGGAAAGAAAACTGGTAGCTCTAAAGATTGTTGGAGACAGAGATTAGAGCAAACTTTTGGGACAAAAGATGGATTAGGTCTAAGTGATACTCTATCCTTGTGAAAAATCAAGTACGGTGGTTTGATAGATAGGGCTTGAAGTTCTGAAACTCTTCTTGCAGAGGTAATTGCAATTAAGAAGGCAGTTTTCCAAGACAGATATTTCAACTCACATGTAGCAGCTGGTTCAAAGGGGAAGATGTTAAGGCACGAAGTACCAAATCAAGATCCCACGGAGGCGCAGGATGAAAAACTGGGGGTCTTAAAAGCACAGCACCTTTCATGAAAGTTTTACATAATCTGCTGCTCATCAACGGTGGGTCTATGGAATCGTGAAATTTGGAGATAGCTGCTAGTTGGACTTTAATAGTAGAGACTGAAGATCCTTGATTAAACAAGGATGTTAAAAATTTCAAGACCTCTGGTATCGGGGCAGTAATAGGGTCTAAGCCTCTGAGTTGAGCCCAGATAGCAAACCTCTTCCACTTACTGTGATACAATTTCTTAGTGGTGGGTTTGTGGGCTGAAGATAAAATGTGAATAACTTCCGGGTCCAAGGTGTGATTTCTGACTAAAGTCGGAAGTGGAGGAGCCAAGCTGTTAATTTCAAAGTGTGAAGGGACTGGTGCTGTTGTCCCGACTGATGAACCAGAAGGTCCGGAGTTAGATCCAAGAACCAAGGACCGTCCAGAGTATATTTCTGTAGGTAGGGGAACCATACCTGACGAGGCCAGTACGGAGCAATTAGAATCATTGTGGACCCCAATTGGGAAGCTTTCTGGATGACTTTGGGGAGGAGTGGAATCGGAGGGAAAGCATAAAGCAGTCCTGTTGGCCAAGGTTGGACTAGAGCATCCGTAGCTGCCTCCCCTTGATGCGGGGTCAAGGAAAAGAACCTTTTGCACTTCGTGTTTCGTGGTGTTGCAAACAGGTCACAGCACGGAATCCCCCATCTTTTGAAAATCTGAGCTGCTACTGTTTCATTCAGAGACCACTCATGAGGAGAGAGAATAGTCCTGCTCAGTCTGTCTGCCAATACATTGGATTTTCCTGGAATGTGGGTCGCTACCAGGAAGCGCTTGGTAGCCACTGCCCATTCCCACACCCTCATGGCCTCTCTGCAAAGGGGGTAAGATCTGGTCCCTCCTTGTTTGTTTAGATACCAGACCACCGACATGTTGTCTGTGTGGATGGCGATAATGCCTTGAGGGAGAAACTTGTGGAGGGCTTGTAGGGACAGAAGTACAGCCCTCATTTCCAACACATTGATATGGAGAAATGTTTAGTTTGGAAGCCAAGAACCCTGAACTGACCTGCCCAGACAATGCCCCCCCCCCACCCCGTCTGGGAGGCATCCGTTGTCAAGGTGGCCACCGGAGGGGGTATAACAAAGGGTCTTCCCTGATTCAGACTGGATGGCAGAAGCCACCAGCGGAGGTCCCATTTGCACGTTTCTGTAATCAGTATGTGATGATTGAGGGGGAGATCCTAAAAAGACCATTGTGTCGATAACAGCCACTGGAGAATCCTCATGTGCAATCTTGCCAGAGGAACTAGGAGAACCGTGGCCGACATTGAACCTAAAAGTTGCAGGACCATCCTGGCTGGGGCTTTGGATCTTAGAAGCAGGGCTCGGACTTGATCTTGTAATGTTTGTATCCTTTCGGTAGGAAGGAAGATTCGCATTAATTTTGAGTCTATCTCTGCTCCTATGAATCTTATGCGCTGAGAAGGCAGCAAGACAGACTTTGACCAGTTGAATGTAATTCCCAGGGAAGCACCCAGGGAGATGGTGGCTTGTAGGTTCTCTAGTAGTAGATGCCTGGTGGTGGCAGTCAGGAGCCAGTCGTCCAGATAGGGAAACACTTGGAATCCGAGACTCCTCAGGTGAGCAGTCACTACTGCCAAACACTTGGTGAACACCCTGGGGGCTGTGGTGAGACCAAAGGGCAGTGCACAAAATTGGAAATGACTGTCTCCCAGGCTGAAGCGCAGATACCTCCTGGATGCCTGATGTATCGGTATGTGATAATAGGCGTCCTTGAGATCTATGGAGCACATCCAAACATCTTTCTCCAACAATGGGAGAATGGATTGTAAAGTGACCATTCGGAATTTGGACTTCATGATGGACTGGTTTAGTTTGCTGAGATCCAAAATGGGTCTCAGGTCCCCTGTCTTTTTTGGCACTAAAAAGAACCTTGAGTAATTTCCGGATCCGATCTGGTCTGTGGGGACCGGTTGGATGACTCCTTTTCTAGCAGCTTTGAAGCTTCTACGGCTGCAATTTCCCTTTGACTGGGTGGTGGGTCCGGGATTTTTTTGGACGGTGGGGGTGAGTGTGTGAAGGGAATGGTGTAACCTCCGGCAATAATCCGAAGCACCCATCTGTCCTGAGTAATAGACTCCCAGGCTTTTAGGTGCTTGGCAAAACGGCACCCGACTGGCTCCGGAGCAGCACAGCCGGGCAATCCCTCATGGAGTGTGGGAGGCTGAAGAGCCATGAAAGGACTCGCGGTCTCCAGTGTTGCAGGGGCCTCTGCCGCCTCTGGGACGGCATCTCCCAGAAAAATTTCCCCGTCCTCTGCCTCTGGAAGGGGAATCTTCCTGCTGTTGAGGAAAGAATTTCTGTGATTTGCGGAACCACATCTTCCCTCCTCTTTTAGCCTTGGGATAAGGCCGAAAGGGAGTGGAATATCGTGCTCCTACGGCAGATAAAGTCTTTCCCTCCTGCTCACAGCGGGTAAGAGTGTCTTTTACCTTGGGTCCAAACAAAGAGGACCCATCAAAGGGAGCGTCGGCAAAGGAAGACTTGAAGGCCTCCGAGAAATGACACAAACGGAGCCAGGCTTGTCTCCGTAGAGCCACGCCTGTGCCTGCCGCTCTGCCCGCCCCTTCGGCCGCATATGAAATGAGCCTCATGGACGAGTTAGAAATCGAGGTAAGGATAGCCAACTGAGAGCTAACCTACTGGGCTAGCTGCTCAGGTAGGTTACCTGAGAGGGAGTCTGAGAGCTCCTTGACCAGATCCCTCTGTAGTCTGGTGAAATGTGCCAAATAATTCAGGGACCTCAGAGTAAAGGCCGCTGAAGTCAGGGTGCGCTTCCGTGCGGTCCATGCTCCTAGACTCCTTATTAGGAGGATGGACGGACGTTGAAGCCTCTGCCACGTCCTGCTGGGTAGCAGATGCCACCACCATGGCATCTACAGCCACGCCTTTCGTTAAGAACTCCTTCTTGGGTGGGGCAGACAAAAATTTGTTAGGGCGAGAAGGCACTGGTTCCACAGTATCTGGATGTTCCCACGCCCTCCGACAAACCAAATCCAGGAGCTCGTCGAAGGGCGGAGACACCCAGGAGGCGGAGGGCTGAGCCCCGAAGGCCTTGAGGAACACCGACTCATCAGCGGAGGGGGGTTTGGAATTCCAGCCGCCTCGTTGCTTGAGGATCTCTAGAATGTCTGCAAATGAGACATCATCCGAGGACGACTTTGGGGACCCCTCCGCATCATCAAGATTAGTGTCCGATGTAAGAGACTCATCGGGGGAGTCCACATGCTTCCTCTTGCACAATCTCTTCCTTGGGGGCTCCTCCGAAGACAACTCCGAAAGACCCTCAGGAGGAGGGGAACCCCAGTGGGGTAACCTCAGGCCCGGGCTCCGCTGCCTAGAGACAGGGGAACTGCCAAAGACCCAGTCTCCATGCCCAGGAAGGTGCCGGTAAAGCCGTAGAGATGGCGAAGAAGACTTGGCCAAGGCACTCCTCATAGCTCTGAAGGCCGGACCCCAGAATCCTGGGAGGGTCCAGTCTCCGAGCCATGATAGCAGACGGAAGTCCCGGCGAAGCACCGAGAGGGAGGCTTGGAACCGACAGCATTGGTCCCGAAACGTCACCCCCGGGTCCGGCCGAAGAAGTCCGTGTGCTAAACTCGGACCCGAAGGCCGGGGTTGGAGTAAGGGTTGGAGCCGACCCTAGGATCTCCACTGGCTCCATCAGCACCTGCTCCGACGGAGCCGAAGCGGTCGGAGGAGGAATGGCAATGGAATGGGCTATCGGCTCCGAAGCCAATTGGGTCGGAGCCGAAACAAATTTCTGAAAGACTGGGGACTGGAAAAGTCTTTGGAGTACCCTGTCTATGTCCGAATCTATCATCCTTGATGACCTGGAAGAGACCGAATGGGTCCGAGTAGTCCTCTCCAACGGCTCCAAGGGACTAGGGGACCGGCTCCGAATTGACTCGACAATTATCGGCGCCGAAGGAGTGTCCAAACCAATTTCCATCGGTGCCGAAGAGGGCTTCGGCGTCGAGGAGGAAGTGTCTGAGCGGACAACCTTCATCGGCTCCAAGATCAGTGGAGCCGATGAAGATGACCCGCCTCTCGAGGCCCCAGCCGTCGGCTCCGAACCCAGAGGAGTCGAGGCTGGAGGCATCGAGGCAGACCGTTCCGCCCTCGGCTCCGAAGTCCGTGGAGCTGAAGGAGAAGCCTGCCTATGTCTTTTGGCAGTCGGATCCGACGGGCTGGTCGGAGCCGACACCCTTTTCTTCTTTGCAGGAGAAGGAGAGGAAGCTAAAGCCTCTTCAAATGAGGGTTTAATAAGGCCTTTTAAAATAAGTTTATTTTGCCTCTCTTGGAGGACCCTCGAGGAAAACGCGTGGCACACGCTACAGGACTCCTGCAAATGTTTGGCGCCCAAACAGTACACACAGAGAGAATGATCCTCAGTTATTGACATCTTGAAACTGCACTTAGTGCACTTCTTAAAACCTGAAGGCCTAGGAGCCTGAGACATTATGGCAACCAATTTAGTGAACTAGTTAAATCAAACACACTAAATATCACAGAAAAAAATTCTTTTCTTTACTTTTTTTTTTTTTTTTTTTTTTTTTTAACCAAAGGCTGTCACAAGACAAAATAACTAAGGGGATCCAAGAGTACCTAAATAAACGGGACTTGAACAACACGGACTGACAGGGGAAGGCCCTTAAACTCAAAGGGGACCTCTAGTCAGAAAAAATGCAATCACTACACAAAAATTCAACAGAAATATTCACTCATACACAAAAAACACGAGATAGCTGTTAAAACAGCTTTTTGTTGAGAATTTAGGAAATTCCTGACAGGAAAGTAAGTGAAGAAAACACTACTTAGCTCAGCCAGCTCGAGACCACGTCTTAGCTTGTTAGCGGCAAACGAGATCTGGGGGACTGGTAGTGGTGCATCCTGGGATATAGTAAGCTCAGCCAATAAGAGACTTCGCTCTTTGGCATAAGCGTGCCGAGTCGGAGCCGAGGATCGGCTCCGAACCCATCAGTCAGAATGTAGGCGAGATAGGATCACATAACATCAAATGTTAAATAAATGTAAGCAGTCACTTAAAATACATGACTGTGGCAATTTGAACTTCTACTTTCATCCCATTCTAACCCCAGAGGGATGCACAAGCAGTGATTGTCTTTTTTTTTGGGGGGGGGGGGCGGCTGGGAAGCAGGTATATTCCCAGACAGGACATGTATGCTCACAGCAACTGGCTTGTTAGTTTATTGTGAGCTACAATTTTGTCAGCTTTGAACATTAAGCCTTGGACATAACTTATGTCTTCCTTGAAAGAAAAAAAAAGTAACACTGAAATTCTTTTCTTACTCGTGATTTTTGTTCAAGCCACCACTGGATTAAAAGGTTGGGAAAATGCTCTAAAATGCATCCCAGAGCATCTATAACTCTATAGCTTCTGTTCACTAACTTAATTGAGTTATTTCCTAAATGGTTATTACTGTGATATACTGGTCAGGAAAGGTGTGTTAAAATGATGCTAGGAAAACTAAAACTGAACAGCAACACTGAATTTCTTTCCTTATTCATAACTGCTGTTCAAGCCATCATTGGTTGAAAAGAGAATGTAAAAAGAATAAAAAAACTTAAAAAAAAAGCACTTCACAGAATATAGAAAGTTATGGCTTCTTGAAAAAGCTGAAGAGTAGGGCAAAATGTGAGAAAAGGAAGGAAAAAAATGAATGTGCGTGGTATGGGGCCCAAGATTAGGGGGAGGGGGCAGAGGGAAGCACTGGATGATGTGTGTGTGGTTGGGGATGGGAGGCAAAAACAGTAGGTATTGCGTAGGGCATCATTTCACATAAGTCCAGCTCTGTACATAGAGTTGTTGTAATGTATCATTGTTGTAAGTAAATACTAGTAACTGAATGTCCCTCTAAGATGGGCCAACATAGTGTGGTACATACACCTATTGTAATGTAAGAACACTGTGGCTATAGTTCAGTCTGTGCATACTACTCCTGAAAGTTTGCAGCATGAATTAAAAGGTTGCTTATGATGGGTGACAGTGACAGGGTGATACGTAGACTGGAAGTGCCTAGGGGCAGACCTCCCAACCGTCCCGAATTACTCGGTGTTTACCGAGTTTTGGGGTCCAAATGGAGGGGTGCCACGATTCCCGAGTGGTACCCCTTCATTTCCGATTTCTTTGCAGTTTGTTTTTTTTATTTTTTTAAAATTTGCGCTGTTGGAGCTGATGTCATCACGTGCGCGATGACGTCAGCTCCGTAAGCACTACCAGCCAGTCGGAATTGAGCTCATGGAGCTCACGTCATCATTTCCGGCTGGCTGCGAGCAGGCGGGAATTAAACTGTTGCTGCTGAAAGAAGAATTGGTAGGCACGGACTTAAATCTGCTGCTGCAGCTCGTTTTCTTGGGACTTTGCTTTGCTTCTAGAGGGACTCTCCGCTGCTTCTTATTTTGTTTGCTTTGCTGCTAGAGAGAGAATGGGACTTTTGCTGTGCTGCATTACTGCCGTTTTCGGCTCATTTTTGCTGGGACTTTGCTTTGCTGAGGGACTCTGCTGCTGGGACTTCTGCTAACAAGAGAATGGGACATTTGCTTTTCCCTGCTGTTTCAACTTTGCTGGGAAGTGGGAACTATTAGGTAAGCAAAGGAACAAAGGGTGTGTGTGTGTGTGTGTGTATATATGTATGTGGGACTTTTGATGCTTTTAGCTGTCCCTTATTTTGCATAAGTTCTTTTTTTCACGTACTTAGTTTCTCAGAAAGTTTGTGATGTTTCTGACGAATCAGTGAGGATTTCAAATGCTGTATAATAATGATGATGGACATTTGAGTTTTAGACTTATAGCCTTCAAAAAAGGTATGCAAGTATAAAGCCTGCTATTCTAAGCAAGTTTTTAAGTATACTAATTTATTTAAAAATGTGTGTGTGTGTGTGTGTGTGTGTGTGTGTGTGTGTGTGTGTGTGTGTGTGTGTGTGTGTGTGTGTGTGTGTGTGTGTGTGTGTGTACATATGTATGTATGTCTGTATTTGTGCGTATGGGCGAAGGGTGTTGAAGACTATTTCATTTGTCCTTGAGTTTGCAAATTGTTTCTGATTTTTTTTTTTTTTTTGCCTGGTCTGTTCCTCATGAAGTGAGTGAGAATCGCAGTTACTAAGTAATGGCCACCTGAGTTTCAGACTTAGTAGCCTTTAGGAAAAAAACACACTAATGCAAAATCTGTTATTTTAGCAAGTTTCTGATTAAAGACAATAGCTCTTCCTGATTTTGTCCATCATCCACAATTATATTTTTGGTTTTCTCTTTGATTTTTGAGCTACAAGGTTGAGGTGTGTGAGTCTGTGCATAAGGAAAGTTGCAGTGGACTACATACTGTATTCTGACAGTGTGGCACTTATTTATGCATTTATTTAGTCATTTGGATTGCAGTGGACTACATACTGTATTCTGACAGTGTGGCACTTATTTATGCATTTATTTAGTCATTTGGATTGCAGTCAAATATCAGAGATGTACAGTCACAGTTGTACAAGTACTTAGAATTTGATTGCAGTCAAATGTCTGAGATGTACAGTCAAAGTTGTTCAAGTGCTTAAAATAAATTACTGTGGTCAGTTCTTACTAGTTTATTTTATTACAGCTGAAATCTGAGGTATAGATAGTCAATAAATCTGTCTTAAATTGCTGGATTAAGGGGCTGATTGTAGTTGAAGGTGATTGAAACTGTTATCCTTTGTTCAAATTATGCAATTAGAATTATTCTGCCTTTGCATAAGTAGTTTGTATTTGTGTGAAGCTAGCTGAGATAGTGTCTATTTTTAACACAACCAGATGTCCTTATTGTGCACAATTAATAAAGTGACTGTAATTGTTGAGTACAGTGATTATCTCTTATGAAAATGTGTGTGTGTGTGTGTGTGTGTGTGTGTGTGTGTGTGTGTGTGTGTGTGTGTGTGTGTGTGTGTGTGTGAAAATGCCCCAAATGTAATACACCTGGTGGCTAGAGGTATTTAGGCTCAAATCCTGTACCTTTGGTTCAGGGTAAAAAGAGCCTAAAGTCTGTAGCCACCACCATTTCTCAGCTTTGCCCATATTTTTTTTCTGCTAAGAGTTGAGAGCTATGGTGACAACAGTATTTATATTCCTCCATTATTGGCTTTGTTGTTTGTCCAGGTTTTTTGTGCTAAGAGGCTGACAGCTATGATAAGAAGTGAGAATTGAATTCACTAAATGATAGCCATTAAGTTTGCCTTCCTATTGTTTAACCTGCTGATTTAGCATAGTGGTATGTTGCACTGACTGTAGTGTATAGTATTCCGGGTTAAAGACTTTCCAGTAACATGCATGGTGGTAACACAACATTTTATTTTAGCAACTTTCCAAAATTATACAAGCAATGTTTAAAATGTGTCCTTGGTTTTTAACCTTTTGCCTCCCCAAAAATCCTGAAATTGAAAATAAGTGTGAGACGCTGTGCAAGATGCCTGTGGCTTACACTGCTGTCATTCTGTTTATAGTTTGGGTGTGGAAGTAGACTTTTATGATGGGAATGTTCTGAATTGGGCAGATTTGTAATTATTGGTTCATGCATTTTATTTCATTGCCAACAGTACAGCCTACTGGAAAAATGTTCATTCAAACAATAAATTTAAAATGTGCTCTGTCTAACAAGTGTGCTGTATTATACAAGGAATATAACTTAATAAAGTCAGGAAGGTGTGCAAGGGGCCAATGATTTGAAAACAGCCCAAAGGTAATCTTTATCCACCACTGGCCAGATGCATTTTCTTTGGATGTGGTGCAGGTTTCAATGATGTTTCAATTAATGTGAGTTTCAAGGGCAGAGAAATTTTAATGCCAAGTCTATTTTTATTGTGAGACAGTATTGCTTTGTTTATCAGATGTCTGTTAGTGTTTGTGCATTGATGTGCTGCAAAATGTAAAAATAAAATCCAAATAATCATTGTAGAAGTAAAGCAGTATGCACACATTAGTGTTTATGGTAAATGGGGTGAAATAGCTAGGTAATGGGACATTGGAATGGCTGCAGGGGGACTTTGGTCATGGTGCCATATTTTGGTTGTCTGTTCTTCAGTTTGTGTTCGAAAGTTGGTAACCCACAATTCCATTTGAGTGGGTGGGGTCACATAATTATGTATGCAAATTAGATGTTAATCAGCGTACAGATTTGTACCTATTTTTCATGGCCCTTGTCCAGATTTTTGATGTTTCCAGGTTGAGAGGTATGCCTAGGGGGTATCCAACTTGACATTTGCTGGGGGCCTCCAAAATGCTAGCATCGGTCCTATCTAGGATTGAAAGCAGAGCAGACTGTACCTAAATGGTTGGGACCAAGGCAATAAATGCACTCCTTGTGGGCATCTGCATTTGGGATCTTAAGCCCACAAGAAGTGTTTTTTTTAAACATGTAGGTTTGTCAGATGTGACAGCCAAGAAAAATTAACAGTTAAGCTAAGAAATGTACAATAAAGTTTTTTTTTTTGTTAGTAGAGAAGAATAAAGAAAAATTACAAGGTTACCAGCTATGGTAATAAGGAGAAATACCTTTTTAAATTTAGGTAAGGAAAGTACCAACGATGGTATAACAGACTACTAAAAAACAATTAGTATAAAAAAGAATTTAGTAGAAAATATATTCCTAATGCTAGCAACAGCTAAGAGGAAGGAAATAAGAAAAAAGTTAAGTTTTATAAATATTTTAGGAGATAAAGTAATAGAAAAAACTTTCTCACAAATACTCGAGAGTGGAACCTGTGTCTAACCACAATGGCGGCAAATGAGATCTGGGGCAATGGGGATGGAGTGGGGCCTTATGGGTAAAGGGAACAGCTCAAGAGTTGGATCTGAATTCTATAGTATGCAGCCAAATCAACTCTGAGGATCAGATCTGTAACCCATAAATGATGAAGAATGAAAAAGACATCAGATCATTTAAGTAGTGATGATATACACCCAAATCCCCGGCCACATACTGCATAGCATACCATCATGACTACCACTCCACCCCTTCCTCACATTAAAACTACATACCTTCTCATTGTTAACATGAACCTTAGAAGCCTAGTTAACAAGATCACAGACTTTCATGCAGTCACTGCACAATACTCACCAGACATTCTTATAGCAACAGAAATTTGTCTAAAACCCCATATAAGAGACCCAGACATACTCCCACAAGGTTATAGCATACACAGGTTAGATAGGATCAGGAAGAAGGGTGGCGGGATTGCAATCTTCTACAAAGATAACCTAAGCATAGACTACCTTCCCATCAAATACCCTTGTGATAACAACTTTGAAGTTCTAGTAACATGGCTCAGAATCAACCCAAAGAAAAATATTACCATAACAGCCACTTACATACCTCCCAATAACACTCCCACTGCCATTGAGTAACTCATAACCTTGACAACCTCAACCTACACCCATGAAACCATTATTACAGGTGACTTCAACTTAGACTGGAACACCTCTGCCTTCATAAATCTACATGGTTTCTCCCAAACAATCCAGTTTCCCACTCAAATAGATAAACATAGCAAAAGGGAATCTATCTTAGACTGGTCCCTTATCAACAGTAACACCCACAACCATCTCTCTGGCTGCCTTCCAAATAATTTAAGTGACCACAGACCCACCTACTTAATCCATCATCAGCTCAACTCACCCAGAACCATAGTTTACAAAGTGATACGAAATTCCAAAAACTTCTCCAACGTAGACATGCTCAATAGATGCAACCGGACACCACTCCATCATCTCCAACTTGACCAGGCCATAACATACTTCAATGATGCATTTCTAGCTATTTTTAAGTAGCTTAGCACCTTGTACATGTCATGTTAAAAAGAAGAAATTGCCCGAGATATCAAAAGAAACCATTAAACTTCAAAAACTAAGGGACAAAACCTGGTATCAATACCAAAAAACAATAGACAATGAAACTCTGCTAGCATACCAGCAGCTTCACAGTCAAACAAAAAACAACTCAAACTAGACAAAAAAGCATAATATACAACTATGCAAAAAAAAAAATATGAAAACTATCCCAAAAGGTTCTGGCAAGAAATTAACTTGCTCCTCCGCCCAGGTAAAGCTACAACCCCAGAACCAACAACCAATAACCAAAGTGTGAGTATTGCCTCACAAATCAATACCTACTTTATACATACCATTCTTTCTTTAGTTACAGGGAACAATTCCACCCCTCTGTCTCTTCCACCTAATATAGAAACTAACAACTTTTTTTTTACTTCAAACCTGTCCCAACTAACACCATAAGAACAATGCTAAAAAATCTGAAATCTTCCTTAGCAGCTGACCAAATTCCCAATGAGTACCTGAAACTGTCAGCTGATGCCATAGCTCTGCCAATCTCCATTCTGATAAATAGGTCTATAGCAGAACAATATGCCCCAAGATTATGGAAAATTTCTACATCACCTCTCTACATAAAGGAGGGACATCTACAGAATTAAACAATTACAGACCCATAGCCATCCTTTCCCCTTGTGTCAAAACTCTGGAAAAATGTATCCACACTCAATTACTGCAATACCTGTTATTTCACAACCTTATCTCTTCCTCCCAACATGGTTTCATACCAAAACATATCACCACCACAGCCCTAATTAATTTCTCTAACACCATCAACCAACTGAGAAATTCAATCCAGCAAGTAGCATCAATCTTCTTAGACATATCAAAAGCTTTCAACACTGTCTCCTATCAGGAACTCCTTAGTACTCTTGCCTCACTAAACCTATCAAAGACTTCCCTTTCCTTGTTCCTAAGCTATCTTTCTGAAAGACAACAAGCAGTACGATGGAAATCTGAACTCTCAGCACTTCTGCCAGTCTTGGTTGGAGTCCCCCAAGGATCCATACTAGGACCCCTTCTTTTCACCCCTTCTCTAATGATCTAGCCTCATCCACAACACACGCTAAAGCAGTTCAGTATGCACATGATTCAACTTTAATCTGCTCAGCAGATACCTTACCATACCTCCAAATAGTAGCCCAACAAGCTCTTAATGATATAGAAACATATCTGTAAGTAAATCATAACTAATCCTCAACCCCAAAAAAGACAGTTAATGCTATTTACCAGTAGCAAACAATCACTGACCATCCCTCCTTTCACCATTCTGCCAGCAAACAACACAGTCATCCAACCAGTTGAGCATACAAAACTCCTTAGTGTGACAATTGACAACAAACTCAGATATGACCAACACATAGCCACCACAATTAAGAAAGTTCACATCAAACTTGGCTCACTGTACAGAAGCAAGCCATTCCTCACTGACAATACCAGACTAGCCATATCCAGAACCTTCCTCCTCTCTATGCTCCTATATACTTTCCTACTCTTTACCAACTTAAAAAAATCAGACTTAACCAACTTGAAAACTTGCTACAACAAAATAGCTCATTTTGCACCCAACCTTCCTCACCAAACCCACTATTGTATTGCTCTACATAAATTAAATTGGCTCAGGCTACCTAACCTTCTTTGTCTCTACCAACTTAAATTCACACACAGTATCATCTTCCATCCTGACAGTTGCCCATCCCTCGAGGAACTTGTTCCCTATGCATGCCCACGAAGTTTAAGATCTGCAGACAGAAACATTTTCACAGTAAACAAAGCTAACAACACTCATGGTAAAGCCCTATTCTCAAATCAAATAGTATCCCAATTATTGGACTCTTTACCTCACACCCTCCAAAACATACCTGAATCTACCAGTTTTAAACAACTACTATTTGAACATCTATCCAAGAACTGGCATTGCTCCTGCGCCAAACCTGACTGACAAGATATCTATAACTCTTTCATCACACTATCCACTCCTTACCTCATTTTCTCCCTCTCCTCAGTGTTTATTACCACTCAAAATTAAATATATATACAGGAAATCTCATTCAGTCATAACTATTATTTTATATGTACACACTACTAACTTTATTTTTTTCTCACAGTGATCTTCACTGAAATGCTTGTGTTTTTCTTTTTGAACCTGTATCTACTAGAAAACTGTATTGAATACTACTTTGTATAGACCAGCTAGAAGATATGTATTCTGTATCTTACTGTATGTATACTGTTGTACTATCTAATTATTGTATATTGTTTGTATTTCTGTGGAACTTTTCTACCTGGGCCTCTCCTGAAAATGGGCTTCTGCCCCAGTCGGACTTTCCTGGTAAACAAATGTAAATACATAAATAAATAAATTTAACATATGAACCTGAAAATTCAAAATTCTAAAAACAAACGTTGCAGACACTTTTTTCCCCATACCTAACAATAATTTTCCCAGCCTTATCAGAAAGAGTAAGACTGGAGTTAAATATGTGCTTAGCAACAATGGGATCAACCTAGGCTATAGCTGTAGGCCAGTTTGGGAATAGTGTATAAAAATTTTAAAGTTTATATATTCAATCTGCCTTTTTTAGGGCAGCTGGCTGATTAACAGGAAAACTGCAGAAAGTAACATACATTTAGTCTAAAGTGGACAGAACAGGAGGAATGGGTGTAGGTTCTGGAAAATCTTTCTGCAAAACTCATAGCATTCCTGAGAGACTGAGAAACCTCTTTGTTCTCCAACTGAAAACACTGGCGCATTCTAGCAATAGTCTCAGAGGTAAAAGAAACCCCAACATGGAGAATATGAAATTCAGCTCTCCTCCAAGTCTGAATTAGAAATCTGAGGAAAAAATCCTGAGTCCATCCATGTATTTCCCTGTTCAGATTCAGAATCTTGAATCTCTTCAGGAAAAGAGGAGTCCCTCTTTCTTTTACCAGAAACTACTTTACAAGAAGGATCAATAGCCTGAATTAAAACATGACTAGACCCAGTAAACTATTCCTGTCTAAAGAAAATTCAGGAGTAGATATATGCTTGGTTTTATGTTTTTTTTGACAGGAAAAATTGGGCAAACTATGTTTCTAATGGCAGCATCTGCTTCCTCAGGGATGGGCATAGCTCCACTCTTACATGTTCCCTCTGCCAGGATTAACAAGAGTGGTTCTTCCTTGCCCAATGAGGGGACTGTAACAGCTGCAGAAGACATGGTTAATCCTCTATCCATAAGGGCTGTAGGTGCTACAACAGAGGGTTCCAGACTACAAGATGAGTACTCTGAGGTAAAACAAATGGCCACAACAAAGTTACCCACCTGCGGCTGAGGCAAACTGCTAGCCTACTGTGGTGGCAAAGGCTGTTGCTTGACTTTTTCTTTTTGTGACTGGACAAAGGAACAACCATGGAACCAACAGTCTGTTCTATGGCCAAGCCGAAAATGGTGCCTCTTTCACAGGGAAGACAAGCAGCAAATGCTGGTAATACTAGCAGAAAAAAAAGCACACACTTTCAAACACTATGCCAGCCCCATCAAGGAAAAATAAACAATTTCTCAACAGAAAAAATGTTTATAGTTAGTTAACTCTACTTTTAAACTGACAGAAGTGAGTATTCTGTTTGAAAGTATGTTACAGTCTCAAGACAGTTCATTAAAACACAACATAACACTCCTAGCTTTAAAATAACTTTCCTGAAGAAGAAAGTAATAAAGCATCGAGAATTTTAAGACAATTAAAGTTTTTTCCCCAAAGGGAACTTACCTGCCCAGCAAAGGAAAGCACAAATCGACCATCCATCCTTAAAAGCCCAAGGAGTGTACTATTCAGTGGCAGGAAAGCTCTGAAAGGTTTTGCTACCAAACTTGTCTTTTAATTAGCTCAGCTTGAGCTGCTTGACAGTTTGGGTGCATGGAAGGTATCCTGAAGCTTTGAAAGCTGGCTGGCCATTATATCCTTGGCAGGTCATAATCCACATAGCTAAGGGAACTGCAGGAATGATCAGTATGAAGAACATAAGTAGCTCATGAAAACGGGTCTATATTACGTAATCGAAAATTCAGTTCAGCAAACGGCATTTATATCAAAAATGCCGTTCAGAGAACTGTTTACAGTGAGATCGCAGTACAGTGAAGATCAGAAAATTTGCCTTTTCCTCACTGTAGTGCGATCTCGTAGTTAGTATATATAATTAGCGGGGGGGGGGGCACAACCCCCCCACAAGAGTGAATTTGCTAAATGGCATTTTTAATGTAATTCATTTTTCAATTACATAATATAGACCCCATGAAAACAGCATCTGTAAGGACTACAGAACAGGTATGTGGCCAAGCCAAGAATGGAAATAAGGTACATATGGAAAGCTGTTTGTGGAATGTAGAAGTCCATGAAACCATCAAAAGAAATAAGTGCAGGGAAAAGTGGTAGATAGAAAAGATGGATCAGA